>NC_041331.1:16861039-17161039 GCF_004354835.1 Perca flavescens
TGGAACCAGTATCTGTAGCCACTCTTGATAATCTGACTGAGGGGGTTCAGCCCTATGCAAAATAGCAGTGGGGACAGAAAATGACCTTGATATATGCCACACTTGATGTTAACTTGTGCGATTGGCTTTATGTTGGCCTCTATAGTTGTCTTCCACGGCGTCTTCCATTGAGTTATTGATAAAAGTTCTTAGTGTCTTGTTGATGTTATACAGCTCCAAGCATTTCAGTATCCATGAGTGCAGCATTGAGTCATAGGCTTTCTTGTAATCGATCCAGGCAGCGCACAGGTTAGTCTTTCTGTTCTTGCAATCTCGAGTGACTGCTCTGTCGACCAGTAACTGGTGTTTGGCTCACCTAATGTCTCTGCCAATTCCTATCTGTTTTCATGTATCGGGCCATATGTCTAATCATCTTCGCTGTCATGATGCCCGACTAATTAGAGGGAGTTGCTCCTTTAGAGGGTCCTTCATGATCAGGATTGTCCAGCATGCGTTAACCATTCTGGGTGGGTCCCATCTCTCAGCAGTGGGATTGCATGGAGTGCAGCCAGCTTCTTTAGCCAGTAGGTGTGGATGATGTTCTCGGTAGGGATTCACATCTTCTAGCAGACTTTCATTGGGTACTCTTTCTCTTAGCCTTGGTAATCGACCAGGTATCCAGCTTACTTATGATCATCTCTCTCAGGTCAACTGCCCTTGTGTTAAGCCTGTCTGCTCTGGGGCTTGGTACCCAACATCGGTCCTTGCATCCTGGCTCCCCCTTGCCGTAGCATCTTTGTTTTACCTCGTCAATCTCTAATTGTGATATTAGTCTGCGACTGCGGATATTAGAACACTGAACTAGTACTTGTTTCTTGGTTAGCTTAGATGTTGGGTTTCGAAGTATCCATTGGTCCAACAATTTTCTTCAAGTATCCCCTTTCACTGGATTCACTTGTGTAGTAGCATTCCAGTAGTTCCATTTTCTCCACCCTAGTCCACAAATGTCTTGCTAGCTATCCATCAGTAGTAACTGTCACCAGCTTCATTTAGCGATTTACCACACTGACAGTGAATATTCACATATCTTATGAGCCTCAAATCTTAGTGTGAAAGCCTTGGTTAACCCACTAAACAACAGCTTTTTGGCATTTTACTGTTTCTCTCTGTATGTGTTTTCCCCCAAAAGGGGGCAAGGCCTTGGCGATTGGCGCTTGATGACACAATGCCGGTGTGGTCTATTTTACAATTTGTTTTATCTGATAATGGCACTAGAAAAATGGGTAAGGGGGCAACAAAGTTATTACAGTTCACCCAGTGAATAACTTGAATGTCTGTACCAGATTTCATGCAATATTGAGACATTTCACTCAAAACCACAAATGCCAGCTGGCGCTAAAGAAAAGTCATGTGATCACCGTTGTCATTAGGATTCATTCTCTGGAGGGCATAAATTGCTGTACAACATTTCATGGCAATCTATCCAATAGTTCTTAAAATATTGATGTCTGGACAGTCAATTTAACCATCAAGTGTGGCTAAAAATAGTTTGATCAATCTTTACCTTCCCAATTTAATTTTCCAGCACAAAGTCTATTATCCACAGCGGATACAAATCACAGTCAAGAGCCGGATCATTATACTTCTAACCACTGAGAAGCAGTGTTTGATTATTTGGGTGACAAACTGTTATCCCACAGACGAGCCCCAATTGCTATCGCAGCATGCAGCACTGCCCAGAGGAAGACAAATGTCATAATGGAATAATTTACGGTAGATTATCTGACACATGTACATAAATTATCATGGTGCCGTTTCTGACAGAACTATTAAAGTTCATAAATATGGTAATGATTTTCTAAACTGCATATTGTTTTCATTAATGAGCTTAGCTTGGCTGCCTCATCCCTCCACTCACTTTGTCTGCTAGTGGTGGGGGGAACATGAGGTGTCTACATAACATTGCCTACAAAATATTGTGTCATAGCACAGATGAAAGAACACTTATAAAAGTGTTAATATGGAAAATCTGTGTCTTTGTTTTCTCTTATTTATTATAATGTTGTAATTTGTTACGCTCTTGCCTCAACTTGCCCGCAACTTTTTCAAAATGCAGCAACATTTAGTCACATTAACTTATGATAAACACAAATATTATTGTTCTCTTTACAGGGGAAATTATTTGAAAATGAGCTATTGAGATACTAGTCATGGTTTGAGGCTTTTAGGCCTCTTTAGAAATGTTAAAAACAAACTAATTTAGTTGGATGTAAACCTTAATCTTTCCATATACTCCTGGTGCTCTGAGGTGTTTAACACGTGTGTTTTTGTAATCTTATACATCTCGTTTTGTAGGTCAGTGAATCATTTGTGATAGTTGATAGACATGATGTGCAAGTCACAGCAACATAAATGGTCTCACCCAGCTTTCTTTACTCTGAAGTCCAAGCTGATATTTGTCCCCTTAATGATGCAGTCAGTTTGTTACACTTGCTACATCAGTCCCTGACACATTCTTTCTTTCTTTCTTGTTCACAGGATGGTTTACGCAGATTGTCAGGAAATGAATATATATTGGCCACAAAACGTAAGTTTACGTAAAGAATTCAAAAAATATGATATGAAATGCTGTGCTACGTTGTAGAGTTATATTTATTTTCCAGCTCTCTTTATCTGAATGCCTTCTTTTTTGGGTCTTCCTTTGCTCACAGAGCCCCACCATATCCCCAGTCACTTGACAACTCCTCTGTCTTTAAATGACATCCCACCTCGTATTGCCCAAACCATGGAGAACGAGGAGTCTTGGGACTTTGACATCGTCAACTTGGAGGCTGCAACCATGAGACGGTGAGGCAATAACCCAGTTAAGGGCTACCAGAGGAACTGTGTCTAATTTTTAAAAAGCTTTGGATGAGAGTTTATGTTAAAGTACCATACTGAATCCTTCCGCAGGCCTTTGACCTACTTGGGCATGAAGATCTTCTCCCGATTTGGGGTTTGCGAGTTCCTAAACTGCCCTGAGGCCACATTGCGCTCCTGGCTACAAGTGATTGAAGCTAACTACCACTCCAGTAACTCCTACCACAACTCTTCTCATGCAGCTGATGTCCTGCATGCAACGGCGTATTTTCTCTGCAAGGAGAGGGTCAAGGTAATTTAACAAATAAACTTGCTAAACATACAATTACTTTTTCTTTTTGAATTTTGCTGCTGGTCCATAGCGTAGGCTAAAGTCGCAGTTTGTTGATTAATATACATATTAAATTATAATATCATTTTTCAACAAAAATGTACTGGTTCCAGCTTTTGAAATGTGCCTTTCTTTGTCTTATGTTATACCAAATAAACATATTTAGGTTTTGGTCAATTTTCTGGACAAAACAAGAAAATTAAAGATGTCTCCTTGGGTTTCCAGGATGTAGTGATCTGTCTTATTTCGGTTAATTCATTAATTGAGAAAACTATTGACAAATTAATCGATAATGAAAATAATCGTTAGTTGCGTCTTTATTACCCACTAGTGCAGTGCCTGTTCAAAACATGCCTGTTTGGAATGGGTTGATTGCTTAGCCTCCTGTATTGCTGCTTGCAGCTTTCTCCAGAAATATTGTACTCCGAAATAACTTACAGAAGGCCCCCAAAAACACTTAATATACAACTGTAGGCCTATACTGCTGACTTACTGTGTACTTGTACTTCAGAGGAAAACATACATTTACCTGACAGAAAATGTTGCAGATTGAGATTCTACTCACTAAATACCACAATTAAAATAAAATGCATCCACTATCTAGCAGTTGAAAATCTCCACCTTGAAGTACGTTGTGCTGATGATGCCTCACTTTTTACTTTAACTAAACATTTGAAAGCAGGACTTGCACTGTGCAGTCACAGGCGGTTTTCTATGGCGAAAGTAAAGCGCCTTGTGAATATGTTTTTTTTTTTATAAAACTCACCTTTTATAAACGTTGCAGGTTCAATTGGTCGCGGTTCAGCTGCGGCTCATGTGGAGATTCAACGTGTCCGCTTAGCTGTTATTTATTGAAATATATGAATAAAGTGGCAGTGTAAGCTCTGTTGTTACAGTTTTTATAGTGTGATCGGTGTGATACCAATCCTAATAATAATTCCCAACAAGCGACATATTACATTTCCCTGCTTTTTTTCTGTGTTTGGTTTGTCAGTATGCTACAAAAATACTCACTTCTATGCATGCCTTTTTGTATTATCTTTAAAGCCACACTGCCCATGCATCAAAGTCAATGCAACGTACAAAAAAACTAATTCTCCCTAAATTATTGAATGTTCTGTATATGTTTGATTTGAAAGAAAAACAAGGTGACCGTACTGGTAGTTCATGATTAGATGTGAAACGACATGGATGGTCCTCAAAGTCAACATATTGATTTTAGCATTAGTGTGTGTTAAAGGCTGCCATCCTTTAGTTTCAGAGATGGGAAGTAACAAAGTATTTGTACTTTGTTACTTCCCATCTCAAACAACAAATATTTCGTTACTGTACTCAGGTAGATTTTTCAGATATTTTAACTTTACTATTTATTTTTGTGCCGACTTTTTACTTTTAGTCCTTACTTTTTTAACACAATTATCGGTACTTTCTACTCCTTACAATTTACAAAATTGGTTCGTTACTTTAGTTTCAAATAATTTCAGTGGAGTTACCGTCATTATTTTTCGCGTCATCAATACCGAATTCATCTAATGGGAATATACGTTGCACTTGACGCACCACTAGAATGACTCGACAGATTCGACGGCATTCATTCGCGGCAAATCATAGTGGCTTGATGGCGGTAACGTTAGCACATAGTAGTATGGACGGCGACATGATTGAAAGTGAAGAAAACTGAGATCCCAGAGATTCGGCAGACAAGCAGCAAGACATTCCCAATCATCCTTGGCCTTACTTTTTAACACAAGTATCTGTACTTCTACTTGAGTACGGGAAGTATTGCCATCTCTGTTTAGTTTACAAGTGTTCGCCACAGCTTTGCTGTTGGGTCCAAACAGCTAAAGTATCTAGATGTTGGGATTTTAATACTATGAAGTGCAGCTCTCGGCTCAGAGTGTCAGCGTCCCGTCTGATTCTGTGTTATTGAAGAGAGTTGTGGTTTCAGCCCAAGTGTGTCAGTGGCCCAGTAACTAGTTGAGGCTGTGCGCTAGCTAAGCTGATTACCAAACTGTCTATTTCTGATCTCAGTGGAGTGATCTTTTATTGGCTTAGCTAGTAAACTGTGATGTTACATCACCCAAGGTTAATGAATCCCTGGAAATTTACAGACCGGTTAGTAGGTCTGTTGTGTTGTAAATTATTTTAGAAACTTTACTTTTTACTTTACTTTTTCTATACTTTTTAATTCATTTTCTTTTGAATTAATTCTATTATTCATTATTTCTGTTAATATTAGTCAATATTTGAAAAGGACAACTTCATAGGAAGGTTCAAACTTACATTTAGAAAAACTAGTGTTCTACACACATTCAACAACATGAATTCTCTGTATTTGCTCCATCTAGCTCTTCATTATAGCTGTAAAATTGCTTACATAAAGTATATGTGTAAATATGCACATTTTACATCGGATGCATGTGTTTGGCATCTTGGGAAAGCTTAGGATCCCTTGTAGATGCAGCTAAATTAAGGTGAAATGTTATTATCCTAATAATAAATCATGACTATCTTTCACAATGTAGAGCTACTTCTTGGTTCAACCTGCAGGCTAAACTGGATGCAGGTCATATCTGTGTTGATAGCGGGATGTGACATGTCTCGTGAATGCAGTATAAGGTTATACTGTGCTAGCTCTTGGCCCATTTCATCATTCAGAACTATAGACCAAGGTGATAATATACCAGACTTTTCCTTGCCCAACAATCTCTCCAATCTGCCCCAACAGCAAAGTTTAGATCCCATTGATGAGGTGGCTGCCCTGATTGCGGCAACTGTGCACGACGTGGACCACCCAGGCCGCACCAACAGCTTCCTGTGCAATGCAGGAAGTGAGCTGGCCATCCTCTACAATGACACCGCCGTGCTAGAGAGCCACCATGCAGCACTGGCCTTCCAGATCACTACAAGAGATGATAAGTGCAACATCTTCAAAAACATTGAAAGGTAGGAGAGTCATTACGCAAGGAATAGGTCATTTAGCCATTCTGCTAAACTACTGAAGTTTAGTGGCTCTAGAAGTATGTAGCTACAAGTCAATACGAAGACCTCAAGTGCTCTAATCCAACCGGCAATCAAATAAGTGTGTGTATACAAGATCGATATTTACCTCAGTATCTCCAAAAGAGCTACTCTAACGGATCCAAGGGCTGTACTATTCCTTTAATTTAATACGTATGTGCTGATGAAAGCAACACTCTGTGTGTGTGCGTGTGTGTGTGTGTGTGTGCGTGTGTGTGCGTGTGTGTGCGTGTGTGTGTGTGTGTGTGTGTGTGTGTGTGTGTGTGTGTGTGTGTGTTTAGTGTGTACAGCGGCAGGGTAGTAATGTGATTTGAGTCCCAAAGCAGAATGGCTCACATGTGCTGGTCCCCTCTGAGGGGAAAGGTGAACAAAGCATCCATTCATCGCCACTGTCACTGCAGTCAGAAGGGGAAAACTGTTCACACGGGTTTCCATGCTTTTACCACACTGTCATCTCACTCGCTCTGTTTTCTCGTTTTCTCCTCTCCCTTCCTCCCCTCCTTTCATCTGATCTCTCTCTCTCTCTCTCTCTCTCTCTCTCTCTCTCTCTCTCTCTCTCTCTCTCTCTCTCTCTCTCTCTCTCTCTCTCTAGGAATGAATATCGAACACTACGACAGGCCATCATTGATATGGTGCTCGCAACTGAGATGACCAAACACTTTGAACATGTCAACAAATTTGTCAACAGCATCAACAAGCCACTGGCTGCTCTGGAGGAGAATGGGGTGAGATTAAAAATGCTGAAACACTTTTTCGCATTTTCTTTTTTTAATATTTCATACCTTTGTAGAAATTCTAATTTTAGCATTTCTTTCTAAATAGATCAGTGTTGTGTGTCACAGCAGGAAAGACACTGGAGCATTCAGGCACTAGATAAACTAATCTCATTCTGTCACACACTGTCGAAGAATCATTCTCAGTCAAGCAGTATGCAAGCAACAATAGTTTTAGACCTTGAGAGATGATGATACTGGTTCAGAGGACTTGTAACCTGTTGTTGCCTGGGCACAGATATCTTTGTGGGGAGAGAATTTTACAACTTGGTACGATATTTCTCATCTGTATGTGGAATGCTCAACACAGACATTTAAAAGTTGTCTTGCCCTTTAAAGGCAGGAATCATCCGAATAAATTATTTGATGCCGATACGAGGCGATTCTTCACTGAGTTATAATACGGAGTACAGCTTTCAGAACATTCAAAACATTGTGGTTTGGAGTTTAAATTTAGTTGATTAAAAAAAAAAAAAGCTCTTTGGCCTTTGTTTCACATAATTAATTTAGTTAACCTTGAGACTTAAATAAAACCGAGACCTCACTCATCTCTGTACTTCAGCTTAACATACTTGTCAGTGAATCCAATCTTGAAACATACAGAAGGCTGCAAATCATCTGACTGCACAAACCATGCTGTACTCTTTTACATGTTAGTGTTACAAGAGCTCATAATGAACACGTGCTGAATACAGACTCTCCTTCTCCATAAAGAAAACCTTTATCAGCTGTCAGTGCCATATTTCATCGTCCCGGGTTGGTTTATGAACAGACACAGTCAGTTATTTTTAAACACGTTCAGCTACAAGGGGCTATCTATTGTCACAAATACGTATAATTTCAGTTGTCTTTGTGCTAATGGTCTGCTTCTGTTTTATTTTTAGGGAAACAATGATGAGGAATCTGTCAAAAGCATTCTGACATCCCCAGAGAATCGCATCCTCGTCAAGCGGATGCTGATTAAGTGTGCAGACATCTCCAATCCATGCAGGCCTCAAGAGCTCTGTATAGAATGGGCCGGACGCATCTCAGAGGAGTATTTTGCACAGGTAATTAGAAAAAAAATAACACAGTGTTGATGGTGTGGGGATATGGATCCGACAGGATTTTCTTTTGTTTCTTTTGTAATTAATGTATTTAATGTACGTGATGATCACTTGTGCTGTCTTCTCTGGTGCAGACGGATGAGGAGAAGAGACAAGGTCTACCAGTGGTTATGCCTGTGTTTGACAGAAACACGTGTAGCATCCCAAAGTCCCAGATTTCCTTCATAGACTACTTCATTACGGACATGTTTGATGCATGGGATGGTAAGACTGCACAGCATGATGCAAACACGAGAGCTACAGCATTAGTTGTTTCTTAGTTGATCTATTTTTTTCAGCAGAGAATCTGATTGAGATCAAGTTTCTTTAAAAGAGACCAGTGTACAACAGTAGCATAGACAAACGCACAATAACACACACAGTTGACAATTATCTTATCACTAAAGAAGACGATTATAAATGGCATGAATATAATGTTTAGAAATCTTCAAAAGGAATGAGAAACGTCCCTATGTTGTTAAATATGGCTATCAAATTAGCTAATGTCATCATCAGAAAGGGATTAAACTACTTTCATAAAAATGTATTAATGAGGTAGTGGCATTGAAGAGTCATTAAAAACAAACTGTTAAAATCTGATATGGAGCTTCAACTTCTTTTGTTGTCTCTCCAGCTTTTGCAGACCTCCCCAATCTTATGCAGCACTTGGACAACAACTTCAAGTACTGGAAAGGCCTGGATGACAGGAAGCTGCACAGCCTGCGACCGCCTCCAGAGTAGGTGCTGCAGTGTTTGGCCCTTGGACTCTGCAGTCCAGGGCAGCCCTCCTCTCTCCTGCTGGGGCGTCTCTCTCCCTGCCAGGCCAGCCAGCCAAAAGGCCTCCTCGCCTTCACTCTCTTGCTTCTGTAGCACGCCGAGCGTCCACATGTCCGTCCATACAGAAACCACAGAAGGACTTCCTGACAGACAGTTGCAGCAATAACATTGCTGGCTTTACAACCCTGTCAGATGAGAACTGTGACAAACCGACACGGACAGCATCCTTATGAACTTCTCGTGCCTCTCAGGCATTCGCAGTGTAGCTGGTCAACTGACATGACTGAGAGAGGGTTCTAACAGGCCTCCTGGCAAAGCATCCGTCCCCTAATTACCACGTGGGCGCTGCCTGTGAAGTTGCTGTTTGAGTAAAAACTGCTTGTTTACTGAAAGAGCGAGCAACACTGGAGGAGTGGGTGGAAGTGTGGCCTGGATATGAAGTTGTCCAATCCATGTCAGGCCATATAATCACCTTTGACCTCCATCCTTGTGCTCGCAGCAAGCCAGGACCGCTCATTCTGCCCCTGGAGGCCACACCATGAAAGAACACTCCACTGCTTGTTTTGATTTTTTTTTTTTTTTTTTTTTTTTTTTTTGTGTGCAAAATTTTCATGTGTATTTCAAAAACCCATCCAAGTTGACACGTAACTGTCATAACAGACATGGGGGGATGCTTACTTTTTGGGTCAGGGAATGGATCTTTACTTTAGGCCACTGCTGAGACAAAAACCTCAACATCATGATCATAGGTAACTAAATACAGATGATTTGGTATGTTAATTTTTCTTAGATGTTCCATATTTTCTATATTAAAATTCATAAATGAATTAGTTGATGAATAAGAACAAAATTAATTTCAAAAAGAGAGAGAAAAGCCAAAGCTGATGAAGACAAAAAAAAAAATAATCATATAAAGCATTACCATATTAAACATTTTTATTTTCTTATCAAAAGTACAGTACCAGTTTGAATGAACACTTTTGTATTGCACTGTAAACAATATTAGAAATGTCTACGTCTCAGTGATTTGTCCAGGGATGGGATGTTGCATTGTAGAATAAGCTGTTATTGTTGATCATCGTGTGTGTGTGTGTGTGTGTGTGTGTGTGTGTGTGTGTGTGTGTGTGTGTGTGTGTGTGTGTGTGTGTGTGTGTGCGCGCGTGTGTGTGCACGTACACGGACGTGTGTGGGTGTTTTCATTGATGCAACAATCCCTTACTCTTGGTTTAATGCTGTAAACCGCTTGACATTTAACAACAGCAGAAATATGTGAAAACATTTTGGACTTGAAATTTTTTTCTCCCAGACATGTTTGTATCTGGTTTATCCTACTGAAAAGACTGCCTTATTTTATACAATATTTATACAGTACATCCCACTGTGCAACTGCAACGGACATCTGGAGTTTTTATTATAACATAGTCAGAAGGTTATGTTCCAGTAAATCTCAATATTTTTATAGACAATGAATTTTACACTGGATTTGCAGCAAATGAGATCAACCATTATAGCTATCTGAATACCTGTGAATTGGAAGGTCACACAGAGCATGTATACAGAGAACTAAATGGTTAAGAAGGATGTGGATCGCAGAGTTGTCTATCACTGTCTTTAAGCAGTCTCCTAGAGGCCAGCTTGCATTGATTTTTGATCAAACATCATTCTATTTTGGCCACTTGTCCAACAACCTTATGCACAGACCCAGGGAACAGCTTTTTGTTTAAGGCTGGTTTCAGATTAGGATATTAATATATGTTAAAGATTGTTGCTTATTAAGAATATTTCCTCTTTAAACAGTATATAAATGCCATAACAGCTAAGCAAATGATGGTTAATAAGATGTATTGACCCCATTTATCTTTGTTTCTCTCTTATGACAGAATTGTACACGCAATCAGGGGATTTGTTTGTTCCTTCTGATTCACGTCTTGGTCTGAAGGCACGGGAAAAAAATTAGAAACTATTCAATGAAAAATAAAATAATGTCAATTATAAGTTTGCAGTGTATTTCCTGGAATGATTCAACATCTGTCCTTGACTTACTTATGTCATTTGTCTTTTTTTCTCTCATTATTTATTAGCCTACACTATGACTTTGACTGAGTCTGTCCAGCTATCTAACTACCTATTTAAGTCACTTGGTTAACTTTTAACTAGCTTATTTGTTTCGAGCAATAAGAAAATATGAAGTTTGAATTGAAGGTTCCGTTTTTTGAATGGAGGCAAGAGATTCATGAGCAAACTATGGTGGCTGGCTTTTGACACCTACTGTACCTACTTTAAAAAGGACAATAGAAAACAAAATAAAACTAATTTTCTTTCACTAAGATGGCAGATTGGACAAATCTGCTTTTTTTCTCTTCTTCCAGAATGATAGAATACCAGCTCTCAACTGGGGTCGGAACAAGTACAAACAACCTTGTTCATCTCTTCTGGGTCACTCCTCATTTATCATTTAAAAAAAAAAATGTGGTTGATTAGGAAATGATTGTGGTCTTGGTTAAAAGAAGACAATGCTGGCTGTTAACAGGAAATGGGAAATAAACAATAGTCTCCCATGTCTAAATCACTTTGTTGGCCCATCTACAGTATCTACTGCAACCTCCTCCCTTCAGGGTTTTGTGATGCTAAAGTTGACATTATTCAACTTCCAAATTTGTTCCTAGCAAACAAGAGTCAATCATTCACCCTGCTGATAGAGGTCCTTGTCAGCTTAACATAGATTGTTTTAAACATTTTTTAAAGCATTTTTCCATGCAGTGCAAAAGATGTGTCTGAAGACAGCTTTCTATTCAACACAAAATGCCCCACATTCAGCCTGGTAAAAAAGGATGTGATGTAACAGTTTTGATGTTGGTAATAGATAAATATTGAGCCAAGCGATTACAAACTTAACACAATCTGTGAGAGTTACAGTTTTTAGTCTAGTTGTGTAATCTTGTACAGATATAATACCACAAATTCTTATATTTCTGAAGACATTGCATTGGTACTTTTGGCGGCGTGGTCAGGGTTAATCATTTTCTAAAATTTCATAATGTCAGACATTGAATGCCTGTCTTGATAAAGCTTGATGGACTGGAGGATAACACAGCGACATGGGATGTCTGGAGCTGTGGTGTACTTTCGTTGAGACTTGGCTTGATCCAGGAGTGCTGCTGCTATTCGGGGGGACTCTTTTTCTGTGTGCTGATCTGGTGGCTACATTCTGCTTTATGATGAATCATACACAAGTTGAAGGGATAACATTTCACTGGAATTTTACCTCGTACGATTTCATGTACTGCTGCACCTCCACCTTTGTCCCCTCCCAGACTATTCGTGTGGTCCCTAATCAGAAGCCCTGGTTCAAAGCAGACATAAGCATGAAGATCAGGAGCTGGTGTGCAGCTTTTAAATCACAACACACTGGAGTGTAATCATGCCCAATATGAGTCCATCAGAGCTGCTTAGCGGACATACTCCCAGAGACTTGAGAGCTGCTACAGGGACAATATCACAAGAAGTATGTGGCAGGGAATATACTCCATCTCAAACTACAGGACTAACTCCAGCAGGGCAGAAGTCTACGATTCCATTCTACCAGACACACTGAACAGTTTCTATGCCAGTTTTGAGAGAACAGCGACACCCCCTTAAAGTCCTTCTGCCACCCTGAGGAGACTGTACTCCAGAGGTGCATCTCATGTCTCTTATTTGATAGCTCCTTGGTCCTTGGTTCCTGAACCGGAAGTTGGTCTGTCCCTCCTTGGTTAAGGCCGTTTCAGCTGAAGGGGTTGCTAACTCTGTGATTTTCTTGCATCTCTCCAGTGCTTCCTCGTGGGATAGACTAATACATGAGGAAAGGGGGGCAAGTGGAGGAATCAGGGATGCAATTTAAGGGAATGTGAGACGCACCTTAAGGATCTGACACACCAACCCGAACGACAACGCCAATAATCGAGTTGGTGTGTCAGCGCCTTTAGGTGTCACACACACAGGTCATCAGGGCCCTTAAGCAAGTGCCAAAGTGGCACCGAGAGTCTTCAAGGCCTGTGCTGAACAGCTGGCAGAGGTATGCGCTGCCTTTTTTAACACCTTCCTCATGCAGGAAACATTTTTTAAATCGTCCGTCAGTATCGGTTCCTAAAACCTTACACACCACTAAAATGAACTACGTTAGGGCTGTGGCACTCACACCATGAGCCATGAAGTGTCTGGAGAAGTTGATCCTCCACTCCATCAATTCTGTGGTTACGGACACTGTGGACCCTCTGCAGTTTGCTTACTGCCCCAACAGGTCAGTGGACGACGTGGTGGCCCTGCCACTTCACTCCATATTAGAACACTTGGACACTAACAGCACATGTGCATGCCTGCTCTTCCTGGACTACAGATCTGCCTTTAACACTAAGACCAGTGAAGCTGACTGGAAAATTGGCAGACCTGGGAGTTCCAACACCCACCCGAAAGTGGATCCTGGACTTTCTGGTAGACAGACCACAGGTGGTGAGGGTGGGGAAACAAGGTCTCTGCTAAGCTCACAGTCAGCACAGGAACCCCACAGGGCTGCTGCCTCAGCCCCAAACTCTTTTCCCTGTACAAATATGACTGTGTCTCCACCAAGGACAATAACATAATCATTAAGTATGCGGATGATACAATGATCCTTGGAAGGGATGGATGAATCACTATATAGGGAGTTAGTCCACAAAATCACCGTCTATGGGGAGGACAACGACCTGGTCCTTAACAAAGACAAAACAAAAGAAGTGATTCTGGACTTTAGGAGGAAGGCCTTTGCTCTGCAACCTCTTACCATCACCTCTACACAGTTAAAAGTTCCTTGGCCTTCATATCTCTGAAGACCTGATCTGTGCCAAAACAACTGTGACAACAGTGAAAAAAGCACAAAAGGGGTTGTACTTCATTACGGTAGTACAACAGATAGACAGCTAAAGAAGGCCGGGCTTAGTTGTCAGCCCCTCACCCAGGCATACAGAGGACTCGTTGAAAGCATCCTCACAGGGGAATCACTGTGTGGTTTGGAAACACCACTCTGGCTAAGAGGAAATTTCTTCAACGGGTCATCAAGACTGCAGAGAGGATTATCGGCTCCAACCTCCCCTCCATTGATAAATTTTACATGCAGTGCTACAGAAGGAAAGCCTAGCGCATCGTCAAAAACAAACATCTTCCAGTCTATGCTATGTTCAGGTGAAAGGTCTCAGGCTACAACCTGAGAAACCACAGGCCAGAGAGCATCTCGACCCGCAAGGCCTGCTGTCAGACTCGTTGCACAGGACATTAAAGTGGGAAGGACATATCACACCGCACACCTACAATAACAGCTGTGAAAAAATAATAATGTGTGTGTAATGTAATGTGTACAATAAGATAAATGTGAAAACATCCCAGGTGCAATAATGTATATATTCACAAGGCGTCTTTTATCATAACAACGTTTTTCTGTGTGCAATAACAATGTGAAAAACCTCAGGTGCAATAATAATATGTATATTCATATTTTTTAAGTAGATTTTATACAGTGTATGTTTCCGGTGCACTTTTGCAATTATACTTTTATCTTTCATTTTGTATTTATTTATTTATATAGCTTTATATTATATATGTATTTGTTATTGTATTTCTTCTTATATTTTTTGTAGAGCAGACTCTAAGAGCAAAGCACAACAATTCCGATGTACCTGTGCAAATGGCAATAAACATCTTTTTTATTCTATGTGACAAAAAAAATAGATAGAGGAAGTTGGTGTACTATCCATGACAAAGTTTGATATGTTGTTGTATTATTTGATAATTATCAGAATGTTGTCCAATCAAACCAATGATCATCGACCTGTACAGTCTGTGCCATGAACTCAGGAAAATGAGGGCCTTGCTTATTTGGATTTTTCTACGCTTAATCATACTTAGCCTTAAATAAATTCTGAGTCAATCTTTTTTTCTATTTATGTACATTTATAATGTTGATAATGTACCTGTTACACTTACATATTATATTGTGTTATTATTGTTATCATCCATGGTTACATAAGATGAAAACAGCTCAACTTCCGCCAAGTCAGACTTTGCGACAAGTCGTCAGAAGAAATCGCCAGAGAGAGCAGACCGATGGCTCCCGTCGCTCAGCGTCAACTACATTAGAAACTGTTCTAATTTAACTGCTGATTTATTGGAGTGGTGCTATGTCTTCGGGAATGACTGGACAAACACCGTAAGTATCCGTTTGGTTTGTTTGTTGTAAATGAATATGGTTACTTTAGTAATACAAGTGAACACTACACTGAACAGTAAGCTAGCCAGCCAAGCTAATGCTAGCTAACGTTACCGTGTTTGTCTGTTTAATACACCAGCTAGCTAGCTAGCATTGTTGTGGCCTGCTAACAAAAATTAGCTTGAGGGCTATCACTTGTGCGCGTACAAGTCATTATGTGGAGGCTGACTATAGTGTGTTATGTTTGTTATCAAAATACTAAAACACTGTATTCTTCAAGTCTTAAATGGATGTATTGGTAAAACAAGCGTCCAAAACAGGAGTGTAACGTTAACTTGTTAAGTTAGTTAACGTTAGCTCAGCCTGGCTGTTGTTGGCTTAACGTTAGCTAACAATAAACAGTTAAGATACCATGGGCACAACATACAAACTGTGTTGTTAGCTTAGCCAAAAATACAAAGTTGACCAACACAAGACATTTTAAAAATACACCATTTAACGTTAACTTTTAATGTAACGTTAACTTATTATGGGGGCTATTACGGTGCCGCGCGGTAACTCTTCGCCTCCAGTCATTTCAACAAGGGGAAGGCGGCAGAGGGTGAAGCGGTTTTTATCATGGCGGTAAAGGCTGTTTTATGCTTCATGCTTCAGCGTCAGCTCCACGCCGTAGCTATGGCGTCGTGACCAAGCCCTCAGGAACAGTGTCATGTCTTAAAGCAGCCATGGGCTTAGCGGCCAACGGTGGTATGCTTCTGCATCAAGGGTGTCATGACCAAGCCCCCAGGAACAGCGCCATGTCTTAAAGCAACCATGGGCTTAGCAGCCAACGTGGAACTGCACCCCTCAGGCCCAGAAATACTTTTCCCATAGACTTTGCATGGCGAAAGAAACTATTATATTTCAGTGGATATTTTTTTTGGGTGTACATCAACTTAACACTTAAAGGGTCATTGTTTAAAACATCACGTTTTTAACATTTTTAACTTTCACTAGTAGCCAAATCCAGAGTTATTAAACTAGGCATGATGAACGTGCATAATGGACGCGAGCAGACCCGCGTGACTGCGCCCGCCCTTGTAGCCCTGCACTGCGCACATATTAGGGCTGTACCGAATACCAGTTTTTGATCTTCTGTGCTTTTCAACTAGCCTCGTGAGACCGTCCTGATCTTGCAAGCTCCAATTATCCACTCGCAGATCAGTCTGGCATCTTGAGATAGAGAAAATTTGGAGCCGTTAGCCAAATGACCGGGCCAATCAGCGTTGGTTTTGAGGTGGGTTAGGTTGTGATAGACAGATGGTTTATCCAATCAGCTAACCAGTATTTTCAGACAGCGGTAGCCCTAATTCTGTTAGCCGCTCGCTAGTGCTTTTTTTCCCCTCTTGGATCCTTCTTTTGGAATATGGTCCGGGAACCTGAAATGGTGTCTTTTATTCCTAAATTCTCGTTACACAAACGGCAAATATCTTTTACCGACATGTTGCTTGCATGCTGAGCTAACGAGCTATGCTTTGCCTGCAGCAACAGGGGCGGGCTAGGTGATAGACAGATGGTTCATCCAATCAGCTAACCAGTATTTCTGCCCCTTCCCAAAAGTTCTCCAACGGAAAGTTCCCAGATGGGAATGCCGAGCAAATGCAAAGCAATCCATCTGGCGGAGTCAGGTTACTTTTCAACAGCGAATATTTGAAGCTTCGGTGGTGGCCGCAGCGGCGGGGGAAACTAACATTTCCAAACCGCACCTGAAGGCAGCTTTTTTTCAAGGTAAAAGAGACAAGCGAGATGAACTGCGAGAGCAACTGCTTTGTTGTTGCAAGACACAGTCCCCTGTTACTACAGTAAGTAATGACGTTCAACTCATGGGCGTTTTTAACTGGGGCATGTGACGTAAAATCTCAAAGTCTCCTATATTTCGCAGTAGATTAATTTAGATTGATAATAATGGGTAAAAAGGATGATACATTTTGTTTCTATTTTATTTTTCACAATGTCAAAGCAACGCAGCTTACCCAAAATACAAGCTCAGGCATGCACTTCTGTCCATGCAAACTGCGCTGTTCTGCGCTCTAGCCAGAGAATATTCCCGTTGCAGGACACACATACACACACAAACTGATGACTGTTCTCCCGAGGTCCTGTAGCTGTAATAATGGATATAGCTAATGGCTGTAATTCACCATGTGTTATCCTATGTGCTATTCACATAGGATAACACATCCATGTAATATCTTATGATATATCGGAGGGATGTATGTAGGGCTGTCCCAAACGATTCTTTTTTAAACGATTTAATCTAGCGATTCTTTTTTCAATTAGTCGACTAACCTAAAAAAATGTTTGCTTAATCTAATGATTCATTTTTCAATTAGCAATTATTTTCCCATTGCTCAGTTGTTAACAATTTACACAAAACAAATTACAATAAGGTTCAAATCTCTATTTATTAAAAAATGTTAACACTGCACTGTTCAAGTAAAATGAATTTGTAGTGCAACCCGAAGCCAGATGTAGGCCATCTATCAAACAACAAAATAAAGTCACTTTCAGGAGGAATACAAAAATAAAAACATTAAAGTAAACAGAGCAAGTGCAAAAAGAGTAGCCTGTATTTGTTTTTTTAACAGTAGTAGGGTAGTAGTAGTAGTAGTAGTAGTAGTAGTAAGCTCTTTAACATCAAAGTTCTTCTCCCTTTAATCTCACAGTAAAAGTGCAATTATAGCAACATATGAAATCGGATGTATCAAATAAATCCAACATAAGGCAAGCTGCAGAGTGTCTGATATAACAGTTTGTAATCAATTGGGTCACTCATGATGATGATAAACCAGATCAACGGACTAACATACCGTTGGGCTACTGCTGGGAACACATTTCGTGTCACTATGTTGATAATTGCACATGCTTGGGAGTAAAGCTTAGATAGGGCACAAAAAAATCAAGCCCGGGCCCGATTTTTAACCTGACAACTTTTTAATACGTGGGCAATTATAACTAGAGGTGTGGATCTTAACTGATCTCCCGATTCGATTACAATTATGTCTTTGATTCGATATCAACACGATGCGTCAAATAAATGTTTCTATTAAAGCCATATAGGATATTTAATTCATAGCTTTTTAAGCTTCAAAAACAAAATATTCTGCAGTGCTCTAATACTAAATAAATTGAATACATAAAACTACAGCAGTGAGCACATGGCACAAAACATAACAGAATATGTAAACAGAAATGTTGTTAGTTGTACATTAAATTGTAAACAGAAATAATCGATTATCAGCCTGCCGATTATTGATGCAGCATTGTCCATGTCCACGATTCGATGCATTGATTATTTGATTAATTTCAATACCTCTAGTTATAACTGACGTTATAAAGGACTCGTGAGATATCTGAAACAATCTGGCCTGGATGCAATTATCGAAGACAGTGCTACAGATGGGGAGACAAAATTTTAGCACAGTTTACCTCACACTCCAGTCAGTGCAGGACATATACCCAGAGCTACGGGAGAAGCTGGAGAGGCATAGATTTATCCCCACTTAATTAGGCAAATAAAGTAATGATTTAAAAAAAACACTTGATCAAGGGCCCGGCCCGGGGATAGTGGCGGGACATATCGTTTCGACCCAGCCCGTGGGTCAAGTTCAGACTTGGGCAGAGAATCTAAACTCTACTTGGGAGGGAAAGGGAGCAGAGCAAAAAGGTGAGCAGAACTTGCGTTGTTGTTGGCATTGAGAGTAAAATACTCCCATGCTTTAGAAGACCGCGTGCAAGCCTTTTTCTCAACGTGTTGTTGAACTGGCGAGGAATCCATACTTGCACTGTTGCTGGAGGCAGATATGTATTTTTCTACGTGTGACGCGTCGACGCAAATTATTTGTGTTGATGCGATTACGTCGACGAATCGTCCCAGCCCTAGATGTACGTATGCCGTGAAGCCTGTAACGTCATTAGCGTTTCCCAAACTGCCAGGGCTATCGGCTAGTAGCTAACATCAGCAGTAGCTAGCATGGATGTATTAAGAGAAGTTCTGTTCACGAAACTGCAGGTTAACCTTAGTAGCTAGCGCTAGCTGGTAGCTAACTAGTAGCACAACATAAGGATTACATCTCCTTGGTTCTCTAAATACATCAATCGTTTTAGATAAGTATGTAAACGATCAGGAACAATCGAAACACAATGTTTAACGTTAGTGAATATTTTATACAATGAAACGGCGAGTTCATGAGTTCGCCACGTATACCATGGATGTATTAAGAGAACAGACACGAGAGAGAAGCTCATGAATGAGCCTGTTGCTACCGGTTGCTACGAAAACACAAACTGTTGCTAGTGCGCATGTCCATCAAGACGTCTTGGGCCAGTCAACGCGGAAGATCCAAGCTCCATGATTGCTTTATGCGCTTTTGAGCACTCTCGTTGGAATGAACTGGGCATCCCGCCGAACGCTGTATCCAGTTCTCTTAATACATGACGCTTTTGGAGTTCTGCGTCGGGGTTGCTTGGCATCGCGGTGCATTTCACCTCCATAACACTAGGGGGTGTGTGGCTTCGAAGTTCGGTGTCTCCTGAGTCGCTCACCACTGAATGGTACTCAGAATGGCAAACCCCTTATACTGTCATGCTAAAATATTATTTTATGTATTTGTTTGGTCTTTTCTTGCTTAGATTTTGTAAAAAGTATCGAGAAATAGACACAGGAAAAGCCATTGACCTAGTTACTGTAACCAGAAAATAAGTCTGAGGTTATTTGCGAGGTGTCTGCCAGCCAGTTTATGTTAGCAAGCAAACTTTAGCAAAACTGCCCACAAAATACTGCTTGCTGGCGAAGTACTAATTTCAAAACATTACTGACATATAGACACTTTACAAACAGAGAACCCCGTCATTGTAACCAAAATATGTCTGAGTTTATTTGCAAAGCTTATGTCCGTGAACTAGCACATTGCTACTCCCCACAGTAGGCTGCTTGAAACACCGACTATCAACACACAGGACGAGTTGACCAATCACAGTCCTCAAGGTCTGCGTCGCTTCAACGTGGAGTAACATTTTTTTGGAGGTGCACGGCGACGCAGAGGGGTCTGCGGGGGTACGCCATTGATTTGACGCAGAAGCATAAATCAGCCTTTTGCCTGCCTGAGTGGACACGCACAGATTCTGCTTTGCCACCCAGAATTTATCGTGCTAAACTTCTGGCGGTAACCGCCGGGCGGCAGGAACCACTTTCAAAAACACGATTGCTGCACAGCTGTGTGAAACCATTTTTAATGTTACACGATTGGTCGCAACAAACCGCCATCCACAAACATAACCAGTGCTTTTAAAATATATGTTCAATGAAGTGTATCCCATTTTTTTTTTTTTTTTCTAAAATTAATGTGAAAAGGTGTAAATGAACAAGAACCATACAGAATGCAGTGTGTCCTTCATTTTTTTTTTTCAACCGTTGTGACCACCCTGTTTCTGATCTGATGACTCTCAATCATCTAACGTTAGCTCGAATTATTGCCACTAAACTTATTTAGGCAAATGCAGCGCCATTTTAATCTTGAAGATGTTTTGCCACTCTAAAGATTCAACACATCTTCAAGATTGAAATGGCAAGCAAGTCCACTATCTTACTTTTTATGTAGTTGTTAAAATGGTGTGGTTAATGTGATTCATTTTTATTTTATTTTTTTAAGTATACTTATTTAATTGTTTGTTGTTGTATTTCTTTTCTCAGGTGCCTTTCCAGCCGATGGGATAAGACAGCCCAGCCTAAACAAAGTTTAGATGTGAGGCAGCAGAGGAGTAGTGAAAATGCAGCCCACTCTGTCTCTTTATCAGGAGTTGTCAGCACTGCCGGTTCAAACAGCACCGTTTCACAGCCACCACAAACGGGAGAAAAGCCAGCACCTCAGGGAGGAGTTGAAATGGCTGCGGCCATGGCTGCTAAAATAAATGCCATGTTAATGGCAAAAGGAAAGCTGTTGACTCCTCCACCGTTACTTGCAAAGGTGCACATGATTTAAAAAGCTATAGCAAATAACTGTGTAATTGTTTATGCAATCATTAAAGGGCTTACAGTTTTCCTTGTCATTTCACATCTTTTAGACCCCACCAAGTGTGTGTGTGCCAACCACTACAGAAGAAATGGTGGTCACAGAGGTTGACATAAACGATGTACCGCTAACTTGCAGGGACCTTCTTACTAAAGGCAAAACACAGGAGGAGGTAAGTGGAAAGTGAGCATTGCAGTGTTGATTTGACACACATTAGTTAAAATTGAATATAGTTTGTATATAGTTAAAATAGTTTTTCTGTGTCGACTTGGCTTCTGTCGCTGCCTCTGGCCAGGTCGTCCTTGTAAATGAGAATTGGCTCTCAGTTGACTTATTTGGTTAAATTAAGGTAAAATAAATTTAAGAAAGGTCTTCAACCACTTTTAAATAGACAACCAACAATTCTCTACAAGTCTCTCTCTTATGTCTTAATCAAATTTCCCATTACCTTTTTCAGATCCGACAGTTTAGTGGGGCAATCGTCTCAACGAAAGGTCATTACATGTCTGACGCCGAAAAGGGAAAAGCAGGGTATGTACTAAGACTAGGGATGTCCAAAGATAATCGGATTCCTTTTAATACTGGAAATCTGTACCGTGTCCAATCTGATTCTTATTTTTACACATGAAAATGTATGAAATAATTGCTGTGGCCTCCTATTTGGCACACCTGTCCTTAGAATTGACTTGGGACATCTCTAATTAAGACATGATCTTTTTCCTGCAAAAGTAATATTCTAAAAGTAATTGATCTCATAAGAATGGATAACTTGAATTATTTGTTTCAATGACCTACACATCTTTGCAATTATTAGGGGTGTCACGATTCTCCAAATCCTCGCTTTGTTACATTTTCGATTCTACGGTCACAGTTTGATTTGGATTGTCGATTTTCACATTTATTTTTAAAGCACAGGTTGCTATGCCATTTTTAGACTTTTATGCAATATAATATTTGACCTTTATTTGCAATGACCACACTACATTGTCAAATTTAACAACATAATGTAACAATAAAAAACTATCTTCAGTCAATTGGAAACATGACAATTTGTCAAAGTAAAAAAAAAAAAAAAAAAAAAATTGCCGACAATGTTGAGGGCAGACGCTTTGCAGCACAGCGGTGTTTGGTGTTTTATGCCCCCATCGTCGTCTTCCAGGCAGTGCTGCCTGGAAGACACTAGGATTAGGCTATAGTTAGGGTTAGGTGCCTTGAAGACGACGGTCGCAGCGCTGCCTTGAAGGCTTGGTTGGGGGCTTAAAACACCATCGAGCCAGCACAGCGGTTTTAGCAGCTGAGCAGACAGATAGCCAAGAGGGTGACTTGGCAGTCCACTAACGTGTTGCTCTCTCTAATATATCCATTATAAGCTGCTCCGTTTAGGCTACAAAATGTGCATGCAGGCTTAAATTCAACCGTGCGGTTTTGTCGGGATTAAGCTATAAATAGAAGGAAACTCTGCTAGCTGCTAGGCTAATGTGCAATGGTAACGCACAAAATATGGTACACGCACGTAGCAGAGCTTGCAAACTGGCTTTTTTGTCAACAACACAAACAACATGTCAACATAACTCACTGGAAAATCCAAAATACTTCCACACCAGCGACTTCACTGAAAGAGAAGCGTTCAAGTTCTGTCGATGGGTCTACTGCATCTGCAGTTGCCATGCTATCTTTTGACTGGCTGTAGCTAAGCGTAGCAGCACTTCAACACGTGTGGGTTTTTTTCCGCTTGACAAGCCGACCGGACGTGACATTGACTATTCAATTGTTTTATTTGAAATTCGAGATTGATTTAATTTCTGTCGATTTTAATTTAAAATCGAAATCGTGACACCCTTGCTTACTGTTCACCAAGGACATCTCAACTTATTTACCAGGAGTGTAAGGTCCATCCAATAAAAATGTAATCAATCATTTGCCAGGAATGATTGAGTGTTAAAATGATACTGGGAAGAAAAAGAACAAATGTTTGGAGGAGTGCAGAAGTTATGGGTTGTCCATGTCATTTCTTATTTGCTTTCTTTTAGACAAAGACCTTTGTATTTGCATGTCCATGGAAAGAACCATGGCCAGGTCAATAGTAAGTAGCTCTTTTTAAAAAATCTTCTCAATATGCAGAGTCTGGCATTGTTTTCATCTAATGTAATTAACAAATGTTATAAGCATTCCGATACCTGTTCTTTATGACTGATGTCCAAACATTGTTGACCTTTCTGCAAAATCAGAGGCTGTGCTGAGGATAAAGGAGATCATCTCTGAAGACCTGTTGAGGGCCTCAGCAGCATCAGGACAACAGATGCCTGTAATGCCTCCGCTCACACTCTACCCTCAGCCTCCTCGGCCTGTTGTTACCCCAGCCGTGCCACGGATGCCCAACACAACCTCAGTGCCAGGACATCGGCCTGCAGCTCCTCATTCAGGGGTAGGCAAGACATGACGTCTATGTTGAAGTTCACCCCTCTACAAATGGTGGTGAAACCTGTACAATTATGAACCCTACTGTTTTCAGGTTCATGTATTTCATGTTTCAACTAGAACATGTTTACATAACCTTAAACAATGTATTTTTCTCATACTGCCCATGGCTGCACCTGTATTCACCCTCTGTCTGAGACCCTCTGTTGGAGTGCCTGTCTCTTCAAGCCCCCCTCCCGAAAAAGCCCAGTTTGCCCACAGCAACTTAATACGAGATAATGTCTGGCTTTTGTTTGCCATTTAGTGTTGGCAAAAAAAAAGGCTTTTTTATTGAATTTCCTCTAAGTGTAATGCTCTGAATGTGCTTCTTTTCCTCAACCTTTTTATTTATTAAAAAGATATTGTAAACAATTAATAATGCAGCTCAGGTCTTTTGTGTTGAATGTTGATTGTCTGTGTCAGTCAGGAGTCATAATTTTACAAATGGAGGTTAAGAAAGTGCGGCAAATGAAGACCATGTTGCCTGCACCGATACCCACCTCCCAAATTAAGTAGCAGAGAGAACGTCCCTGGCTAAAGGGAAAAACCTTGGATTTCTGCATCTGCTTACAAAGCCGTTCTGCCTTTAATCACACTTATTACAGACAACCTAAATACGCAGGGCATAATAATAATCACATTTTCCCTTCTCCTTAGAGTTTTGTGCACACAAAGATTTTTGTGGGTCTGGACCAGGCGTTGCCATCGTTCAACGTGAATGAAAAGGTTGAGGGTCCTGGAGGTTCGTACCTGAGTCACATCCAGGCAGAGACGGGGGCTCGAGTCTTTCTCAGGGGAAAAGGTTCTGGCTACATCGAACAAGCATCAAAACGAGAGTCTTTTGAGCCTCTTTATGTCTACATCAGGTATGTTCATTTCAAATGCTCACATTTGGCAAACTTTTCGAGTTCCCACAGGGAGATCCCACAGTCACATAGAGGGTATTAAAGCACATAATATACAAATATGCAAACACAATGTCACTATACGAGCTACGAACAAGACCCATGTTTATTTTAAAATGAAACCACAATAAGAGGATTTGATTTTAGTTACTAAAACATTTTCCCTAAATCATAACAGATCATGACTTAACATGCTTGGTGTAAAAAAGTTTGTCTGAATTAATGAAGTCCCATGTTGTATGTTTTTATTTTGTTTCAATTGCACATAAATGCTAAAACTGCTTTCTTTTTGCTCTTAGTTCTGTTAAATCATATTTAACATTTGACCCGTTGTGTGTTACAGCCACCCAAATTCAGCTGGATTGGAGTCCGCGAAGAAACTCACTGAGAGTCTGCTGGAAACTGTAAGTTCATGATACTGTCCCCACAAATGAAGTTGTGAGTTTAACTGAATTAAATGATGCCTAGCCTAATGGGAGGTTTAAGAAAGTGAAACTACTGAAGTGTTTAGTTTTCACTGATACCCACCTCCTAAAGTGAAAGTGGTAGTGTGAACCACCTGATCTCCAGAGATAGGTTTTGAGTGCTCTGCACCTACCCACAATGCAACTTGGCTGTTTAAAAATAAATAAACATAGCCTTTGTGGATTGTTATCAAGTTTCTCATATAGTTTTTGTTTTACTCTCGTTCTCCAGGTAAGGGATGAAAATGCCCGTATGGCGTCGATGTACACAGCCACTGGCTCAACACAACGTGAGTATTCTTTTATGCCTTGTAACTAATTCCAACAGGGTGACCAAATATCAGGTACTAGCTGGCTGCATTCTTCTTGTCGTAATTTATCATCCCTTGTATTTAGTGGCTTAAAGGGATGGTTTGGAGTAACTTCACCCTAGGGTCCTTTGCACCTTGACCACGAGCCAAACGCCCCGCTAGAAGCTTTTTTCCTGTGGTCTAACATTCAGCTATCAGCCTAATGGCTTAGTGCAGGAGCTAATGGAACCAAAGGTGTATCTCATAAATTACCCCACTAATAATGCCTGGAATGGTACCAAACTTCTACAGTAGTACAAATAGGTTCTGTACTCATAAAACATTTGTAAGTACACCAGGAGTTTATTTAAATAACACTTGGCTTCTACTCTCTGCTGCTACCGCGGCCTGTGGCCCCACTCATGGAATAGCGTTCCTTTTCTGCTGTGCTCTAGTCAGCTTTTTTGGGTCCTTGGCTTTACTGGGGATAATGGAAGTCGTCTTCATTAAAATGCCCGCTACAGACACGGTAGTGCTTCTTCTTTAGCGTCTCGACTGGCGTTGTGATGTCCATTTTGAGAACGACAAGCCACTGTTGTAGAAGCTCTGGGTCATTGTAGCAAAACTGCAGATCATGGAAAGGTCTCTGGATTGAACCTTTTTTAGCTTTTATACCCCAGCTGGGATAGATACAACTGGGTGGCATCTTGTCCTATCTTTTAACTCACGCTGTAGGAGTCTGAAGTGACTGTGTCTGACTATCTCACAACAATCCTCTGCTCAGTCATGTGTACAGCCATCAGGAAAGTGTTATTTAAATAAACTCCTGGTGTACTTACAAACTTTCCAATGCCAATTGCAATTTCCAGTGAGTACAGAACCTATTTGTACTAGTGTAGAAGTTTGGTACCATTCTGGGCGTTATTAGTGGTGTAATTTACGAGATAGTGCAAAGGACCCTAGGGTGAATTTACTCCGAACCATCCCTTTAACAATAGGTTGAAATAGTACATCACAGTTGTCAAAACACCGTTATTGATTCATGTGATATATGCTATTAACTCCACATTCTATACTTTCATTTCAGCATACGCAGCACATGGATTTCCACCTAATAGCAATTACTCTAGCCAGGGGTCCTGGTATAACTACCCAGCAAATGGGTATGCTGGCGGATATTCAGCGTACTCAGGAGCCAGTGGTTATTGGAGTAATGCAAATGGTCCCCCAAGTCATTCTAACATGTCGACAAACCCTCCATCTTCTCAGGCAATGGTTCAGTATCCGGTGTGTCCTAGGAAACCCCATCCTTATCTCGTCCAGGTAATTACCAAAGATTAAGGCTACCACGAATTGTTTTCAGCATTCACGTTAGTTTTTTTTTAACATTTTGATTGATTTTAACCTGTAAAATTTTAAAAAGATATTTGATATGAAGCAAGTAAAATATTGAAATATTAAGTAACAATATTATATTATTTAATTGGCATTACGTAGTCAATCATTTAAAACATTGACCAGTTACTAATTTCAGCACAAGTTTAAATCTGCCGAACAAGCTTCATGTTAATGTTTTGTGCTCCTTTCAGCAAGGACACATGACCGCTGTTGCAACAACCTTTTTAAGAAGTTTTAGGCTTTTCTAAAATCCTGCTGCTGCATCAGTGTCTATGTGTTGGTTTTGCTCTACTTAAGCATCCTGGCAGCAGTGAGACCGTGGTGCCTGAAGGATCTTTAAGCACCCCACCTGACCCAGGAAGTCCCAGACGTCATTTCCAGGAGGGGTCTCAGGAAGAACAGGTTAGCTGAAGAGCAACACCTGTACATATCACTGAAAGATAATTCTGGCAATTATGTCTTTTACTCAATGATTTACCTGTTTGAGTTACGGCTAGCAGTTTAAAGCGTAACTCTCGCCAAAATGCAACCTAGGGTGTTTTTGTGAATGCACCCAAGTCAAACTTTCATTTAAAAGCATAATTAGGACGGAAACGCCACTTTTTAATGTTTTTTTTTTTCCCCGGTCAAATGGCCTTTTGAATGGGAGTGCTAGGGACACTACAGTGATTGCATCAAAATCGCTATTTTGAGAACACTAAGAAGGCTCAACACAACATGAAACTTTGCTCAAAGTATCCCCAGGGGCTCTACACACGAACTCGAGCACTGAGAACATTGTTTGTGTACCCAGAGTTTACTAAAAAAAGTTTTCAACGACTTACTTTAGCTGTTTCTGGTCGCTACCATCTCGCCAGTCAAAAAGTGTCGATCTCCAAATATGAATGAACAGACTCCATAGGAGGAAATGTCATTCTTATACAAGGCTCCTTTTTCAACTACATGGTCAATATTGTTTTTGACTAATGACAAAACAATTAATTATCCGTGCATTTATATGGAACTAAGCTTTAGGAGCTTTCATCTTTACTCTCCAGAAACACCAACAGCTAAAGTGTGAGCCTTCTTAGTGTTTTAAAAATAGCGATTTTGATGCTACCATTGTAGTGCCCCTAGCAATCCCATTCAAAAGGCCATTTGACCGAAAACCAGAATACCGTAAATCTTAAGTGGCGTTTTCATCCTAATTATGCTTTTAAACTAAAGTTTGATTCGGGTACATTCACAAAAACACCCTAGGTTGCATTTTGGCGAGAGTTACGCTTTAAACTGTCTGGTCTTCACCATTCATAGAGAATGGAAAAGCTTTAATCCTCACTGCTAAACCACAAACATTGTATGATTACAGTTTTATATTCTGTGAAATGATTCAATGAAAAGTATCAATGTCAGTTTCAGCTTGTCCTGCATGCATGTGTGCTGTCTCTGTAGCTCTTGTCTATTTTTAGACTAGTTGAGTAGCGAGTCACATAAACGTCAAATTACCACCCTTAATACAAATGGTCGTTATACAAGGCTAAGCAGGGTTGTTTGATCACAGACATGGGTTTAAGCTGTGTCACTAAGTCTGAAATTGGATGCAATTCTGACTATTAGGAAATTGCCAAAATCAACTGTCAGCCCTGAAAGCATTTCAGGCTCTGTCAAATTTCGTTATCTTTTTGTCATGAGACATATCTTTTAGAGGTTTAAATGAAATTGGAGCCTTTTTCAAATAATTTGAAAATGTGATTTTTATTTTTAAACATTTTTGATTTTATGTGAAAATAAAATGTTTAAAAAAATAAGGTTACTACATACTATAATTCCTATAGATCAAACATTTTCTTTTATTGTTAAATGTTTTGTACTTTGCTGTTTAGCCTACTAGCAAATCTCCAGAGTGGCCTGCTCATCAAGAGTCTGCACTTCCTGCCTCCAGTGTTGGAGAAGAGAAAGTAGTAGAAAGGTCTGTTGGTAGATATAATTTCCCTTGTATATTGTTCTTCTTGAATCTAATGTGGTGTAGATATTGATTTTTTTCTCTCTTCAGGATTCTGATGCCCCCACCGCCACCCCTCTTTGTGGCTCCTGCCCCAGTTGCACGCAAAAGGCCGAGAGACACAATGGCAGCAGATCCAGTCAGTCTGCCTGGCATCGGCGCCTCAATGGGTATGCATTTCTTTATCGCCACATTTACTGAGAGCCTGAGTATTCAGACGTGTCTGTTGCATGACATGGCATCTCCCCCCACATGCCATGAACGGGGGAGGAGTGGAGACCTGTGTGAATCTCTCCACTGGTAGATCCCACTAACACACTCTTCTTGTATATGTTTTTTGTCTTTCCCTTGTTCTCTCTCTCAACATGTGTCCCTGGACCTGCCTGTTATGGATGTGTGCTCTGCTGCCGTTTCATTTGATATCTTCCCTCCCCTGGCTGTGGATCAAACGAACTCAAAAACCACCGCTAACATGGGGCTCCTCAATGGGTTTTCTTTTTGTTTTTTCTCGCTTTGTCGTCATCATCCCCTCCCCATTTCCCCCACCTTCTCTCTACTTTTCTGTCTCTCCATTTTTATTGTGCCCTAGCAGGTGTTCAAGAGGAGCTGTGCGAAAAGAAGTCTAAAGTGGACGAATCGGGGCTTGTGCCCTATGAAGGAGACTCCTCCGATGAAGAGGAGGAGAGGACACACAGCAGTAAGACAGATAACTCATAACCCCTGCCCCGCCCCATCCCCACTGTCCAGGAATCCCACAGACCCAAAGTCTACATTCAGTAAATTAATATAGTTCTCAAACCCAAACCCCAATAAAAGGAAAAATCCACCCTTGCATTTTCAAACACTGTTTTAGGACTATACCAGTGTTTTACCCCATTTACTTGAAATAACAAATCTAGTATTGATGAGCACTTACCAAGCAAGCAGACAATTTTCCATTCATGTCAGTATGGCACTTAAGGCCAATTTATGCTCCTGTGCTAAATCTACTGCGTGGGTACGTACGTAGGTACCTCGAGATACGGACCCTACGCCGCAGCCTGACGGGCACCTCTTAAAAATGTAGCTACATGTCACAGAGACGCAGACCACAACAATGTCACATTTCCCCCTACTCATTTCCTGCTTCTTCATAAACAAGAAATCAAGAAGAGGGTAAATTTTTCCTGCTACAGATTCCTGACCGTGGTCAGAAAGAACAGGGGAGACACTTTGTTTCTCCCACTATGCCGCTAGAGTTAGCACTTGCCCCAAAGCTAATCAGTCACTCGCTCTACCACACACTCTGGCCCTGCTAGTCTCCCTGCTATAGAGATTAACCCAGACACCAATGCACGAGTATAAAAGCTCTGCTTAGAGCCCCCGCAGAAGCATAAATCCAGCTTTAGGGACACTTGGTTGACATTTCTGGTATGACTTTTATGTACTGAAATCCATTTTAGGACTTAAAGACAGATGACCAAGCTTCATACACTGAGGAGGTTGACAATCTTTATACAGCGTTAATGTAAAGTACAGATGATTTGTAGTAAACCGGCTGAATATGCCAAAAACACTGGTATGGTCTTTGAATTCCCACTTTCTGATGTTTGGTGCTTTCCTGGACTCTTAAGGAAGAAAGGTTTTAATTGTCTTGTCCTGTTGTAGGTTTTGCTTTGTGTACTTCCGTTTCAGTTAGTGTTTTTATTTTTCTCCCAGAATGCCTTTCTGTAACCTCTTGCACAATGGGTGTGAACCTGCTGGTTTTAGTCAAAGGTGGGCATATTTAAATGTATGCCCAACTTTATAGCAACTGTAAATATTGATAATCTGCCAACTAGTTTCATTGTGCATATGTTTGTAGCCACATGTCTTAAAATGCAGCACATCTTGTGGCTTCATGCTCATTAGGGAAGTTTGAGGTTTTGGTTTTAAAAAACAAATTCCTTTTTACAGTGTCTTTCTTTCTTGTGTTATTGGTGTCGTGATAGAAGCCTTTTTTTTTTATTTTTATTTTTTTTTATTCCAAGGGTCTCAGTCTAAAACGTGCACTTACCAGTTTCTTAAATACAGAGACATTTTTTGTTGGCAAAATATATATCTCTATTAAACAAAATATTCACGTTTTACAGTGTGGAAGTATTCAGGGTGGATTTTTCCTTTTTTTTTTTTAAAGATGTGAATACTTTATAAATATTATTTCTTAAAACAAACTTCTTTGGTTAATCAAAAACAAGCCCCTTATTTCTTTTTTTTTTTTTTTAAATTTGAACACTTGGTCTGCTGCAAGTTACTGATGCTATAAATACATATTGTAAAATTCAGTTTAACTTTTTTCATATCTTGGAAAATGGTGTATGCCTGTTCCCATGGAATACTATAATAAACCACCTAAAAACCTCTTATTGTCTTTGGATTCCACACATTTTATATTGCTGGGGAATGTCATCAGATTTTTTTAGGTTTTTATAATTTTTTTTATTTATTTTTTTATTTGGGCTGTCAACCAGAACTTTGATAAGTATTAATAACCAAAGTAGTTTCACTTTCTTCCAGCCCTGGAAAAGATTGCTGGAGTCAGATGAATGTGTACTCGGGAGCCTCTATGTCGTTGTGTACAGTAAGAGCTCCTGGGTTGTCCAGGCCAAAGCAGGGGTGGACATAATTTCGAAAGTGACAGTGGAAGGTGTGTAGATGTTGTTCCAGATCCACATTAAAAAAGGACAGAGTCCCCCTCTCGTAGTCCAGTGCCACTCCTATCCGCACTGGGTTTACTGTAATCCTCAGGTCTGGACTCCAGCCATTGTGCAAAAACTCATATTTATGCCTAAAGGGAAGAAAGCGGCAACATTATGATTGTATAAAGCAAAGAAGTTCTTAATATAGAGCTTTTTCCTCTCCTCCTGATGTGATCATGTTCCCACTGTCAGCCATTGGTAAAGCAGATGCTGAATCATGAGCCAGCAGTAGGATTTGAAATGGCTGCAGATAAAAGAAAATGAGGAATGTGCGTGTATGCATAATCACCAAGACGATACCCACAATGGAAACCACATTTAGGTCTTGTGTGATATGTTGAACTGAATGATTTGTTAAATGTGACCATTCAACTGTCCTGCTTTGTTACCATAGCAACATTTAGAAAAGCAACATCTTCAGTGGGCTTTTCTACCTTCAATGGGCTTAGTTTTGCATTGAGGGGATGCATCATTTTTTGCTTAGGAAAGGCAAATGTTGGTGGCTATGCATACAGTCTTGGCCCAGTTTCCATGTATGGAGTTAGTAGTCCCTCAGAGGATAAGCATGCTAATTGTGGTATCAGATTGGCTGAAAAATCTCTCACCAGCTTGTACCAGAAGTACATTTCATCAAGTGAATGAGCAGCAAACCAAGGCTACTTAACCCTTGTGCTTTGTTAAAACGTAGGTTACACAAACTGACTTGTTGATAAACCTGACAAAATATGAAAAGAATTATTACTACACCAAACAAGGGAATTCAGGTTTCAGTATCTTATCATGGGACATTAATTTGACTGTAGTCAAACTCCTAACAGAAACCTAATTTGGGAGTAGTGCTTTGTAAAAGTACTACTAACACCTATCCCAGAGAAAATATGGAGACAGCTGGGGTCTTCAGGTTAAAGTTTATAAAAATAACAGAGATGGTGCACTGTTACCTGGACGGGGTGAGAATGTGTCTCATACACCAGGAGGTGTTGTTGGCTCCGAGGTACGAGTTCCTCTCTGTGTCTTCGGATGCAACGCCGATCCTAAATTCCGTCCCATCATCCACCTCAACTTCCCAGTAATGCCGGCCTCGCACTGGGATCAGGTCCCCCAGGACAGCTACACATCTGTGCATACACCCAGTCTTATTTGACAGAATTACACTAAAAAAAAATTAATTACACTTTTGTTTTGTAATAATAAAATCTGTCACAAAGAGCAGCAATTGTATGCTTTACCTGGTAAAGGTGTTGTTATCATCTAAGGCCATAGCGCTAATTGGCAGCTCCTCATCTCCATAAAAAATGGTGAAGCCGTCTTCAGAGATGGACAGGCAAGGATGGGCAGTGTCCTCCAGGAGGTAGAAGAATGTACCTGCACAGGTAAACAAATTTTAGTCAACATAAAAATGTGCAAAAAGCAGTGATTTGAAGTACAGTATTTAAATACAAATTTGAGGCACTTGTACTTGTTTTTCCATCTGATGCTACTTTATACTTTCCCTCCACAACAGTTATTTAACAGCTATAATAGTTTTTTTTTTTAGATCCAGATTTTATAAAAGAAAAACATAAGTAAATAAAATATGATGCATTGTTACATCCAGCTTGCCAACAATATATAAGGCAGTTCAAATTAGCTCATATATCGCTTATATGTCCAGAGATTCCCAAACTGGGAACCAAGACCCACACCTGAGGCTTGTTTGACTACTACTACTTTGCCTATGCTTTAAGTACATTTTGTTGCTAATACTTCTGTAGCCTACTTCTACTTAAGTAAAAGTTCTGAATGCAGGAAGTGTAACAGGATATTTGTTATAAATCAGTAATGATATTTAAATGATCTGAATACTGGCCAAAAATACCATGAACAGGCTGATCCCACTGCTTCTCACCTGTTGTGGAGACAGTAATAACTTCACTCCTGTCGCTGGGCCCGCCGATGTTGACTGCTCTCACAGAGATGAGGTAACGGCGTCCTGTCTGCAGCTGGATCAGACACTGACAGCTGGGCACGGCTACTATAGACCTGGAGGATTAACCAATGGGACAGAAGGCTGATATCATTTCCTTTTTAAATATACTAAATGCACAATGACGACAACTTTTTGAATAGGCTTTTATTTTCATAGCTCTACCAGAGCGTAATGCCTTGAAATAACATGTCTCTTATTTTTTAATTTAGGTGGATAAATGGGGTGTTTAACTAAGAACTCTGTCATATTTGGACCACCGACCCATTGGAATGAATACAGTTTAGGCTCCTCTATCTAAGAAAAAAAAACAGACCATTCAAATGAAAGGTTTGACTTTGTGAAGTGACCCCAAATGCGAGGACGGTATTCTAGCTGCGGCTGACAGTGCTGCAGGAGCAGAAGCTAAGAATAGATTTTCTAGGACAGAGTGTGTCTTGATTCAGCAGCTCTATAACCATAGGACCTCAAAAATCCTAGGCAAGCACACACAAGGGCTTGTTTGTAATGGATGAATTGAAGCAAAGGCCTTATTAAATGGACAGGCCAGTGAAGATAAATACCATGGGGCTGCGTCTTTCACGCTCTGCAAATCCAGTGAAGCATCAGAGCTCTTATAGTTTACCTTTGTGTGCGAACTCATAAAAACATGACGAATTTCAAGGAAAGCACAAGTCAATCTTGAGCTTGTTTCTAACTTGAATCTGTCAACTGTAGGTGCAGACAGACAGACAGACAGACAGACAGAAATTTAGGAAATGTATGTCTGTTCTAACAGTTCTTACTCCGTAGTACCGCTGTCTGTACCATCAGTACCCATCTCACTGAGCTCCACCGTGTAAGAGTCTACAGGGTTGGGGTTCCCTGACTCCCAGCGGATCAGAGCAGCCTCTCGACAGCTAGTACACTCCCTCTGCTTGATCACTGGAGGCGACGGCACTAGAGAGAGAGAGAGAGAGAGAGAGAGGAATCAACCATTTAGACTTTATTCTCTCCAACATTAATCATACAAGGCTGGAGTGATTACAACATAGAGAACACAAGTGATTTTAGGGGACATCCTGAGACAACAGAACAACTACTATACTATAAGGACGCCTCATGCCGTTGTAGGAGTGCGACGTTCATTACCCGTCACGTATAAGGCCTTCTCGCTCGCTGGGCTGATGCCTGTGGTGTTGGTAGCAGTCACCCAGAGTTCATACTGAGCATTGGGCAGCAGATCTGTCACAGTGCAGTGGGTCTCCTTAATGTTGATCTTGCTTACTGAAAGGCCCGGCACAGAATTAGGCTAATTGTGGCTGCAATGATCAAAGCATCGTCGCCAACATCCTCCTCCTCCTCCTCCTCCTCCTCCCAGTAAATCAAAGATTCCCACATCAACAGATAACTATTCCAACAGTAGATGGTGTTATAATGCAATGTGAATCTGCAGTCGGTGTCTCGGTGTTATACCATGTGGTGCACAGGCGCTGTCTGCCGGTGTGTCCTCCAGCACCGGTCTGTAGTAGAGCTCGTAGTACTCCACCGTGTCGTCGGAGAACAAGCTCCAGCACACACGCAGTGACGTCTGGCTGGCAGAGTTGGGCATCTGGGGGTTGATCACCGGGGCAGACGGAGCTGTTTTTATATTGGAATAACATTTTAACCCAGTTTTGTCATCAAGTCATACCATCAAAGGCACTAAGATAACATTACTATAGCAGTGACAGCTTGTTCTAGTTTAAACACAACACTGACACCTTTTTGCTATTTATTATTATTCTTACCCATAAAGCAGTGGGTAAGATCAATTTTACTGAAGGTGTAAAATACAGTGATGTAAGCTTGGGTGAAAGCTCAATAAGGAGAACATTTCTCTCACACAGTATCCCTTTATTCCTCTACAGGTGCATTTTGGCTATTTCTTCTTGCTCTAACGCATCACTTCCGCCTCTGATTTGACCATGTCTGACCAATGATCTTTCCGCTCGTGTTCCTCTGGTTGAATCAGCCCTAAGATGTTGAATGTTGTTCACTTCTGAGCTGCGGCCCTTTGCTGCATGTCATTCCCCCTCTTTCTCCCCTTTCATGTCTAATCTGTCCTATCGAAAAAAGGCCTGAAATGACAAAAAAAAAAAAAATCTTAAAACAAATCTCCCCATCAACACAATTACCTCCAGGATGTTCAGGGAGATTCAACTGAGAGAGTTCCCATCACCCAGCTGCTGGCTTTACGTGGTGTGATTCTAGACTCCCATCTCCTATCTTCATGTGGGCCAATGCTTAATGAAGACGCCTCAAATCAATGGGGTCTAATCACCTTAGTCTATCTTGGCTGCTAATCTTGATAAATATTGTGTTACGCTTCCAAATTTAAAACACTAAATGGGTGGTGACAGTACTGAAAAAATCACTTGATTATTAACCCCCCCGGACAATTTGCACTACCCTATCCCACCCATACTGTTCTATTTATTTATTTACAAATGTACATACTGTAATTACACCTATACATAGCCATATTCTACTGCTCTTCATGCTATTCATCCTGCACATACACTTATTCTTACTACTCTTATAATGTTACCACACTGCACATAGCTGTACATACTGTACATATCTGTCTATACGGTTCATACAGAATATCCATATTTATTCTGTTTTTCTTATTATATATTCTGCTAATATACTGCATATATCTATATTATTGTTACTACTATATACTATATACTTATGTCACTGCTACTACATTGCACATATCTGTACATGTTGTTCATACATTTTTCATATTACATAGCCATATTTATTCTGCTCTTGTAACACTGCAATATATTTAGTGTTGCCTAGTCACCACCGGTCTATACTTTTCTGCTTTTTGGCACTTCTGCATTTCGTTGTCGTTGTACTTGTACTCTGCACAATGACAATAAAGTTTAATCTATAAGTTGAATCAATCTATTATTGACACACTGGCGGCCACCCTGTGTATAAAAACACAAAGCTAGCTGGTCTAAGCTGTCCAAGAGAACAATGTGTCAAAGACATCCTGCCATATATGGACAAGAAAATGAACCTTCATCTGTGTGCTGTACCGACACAGTCATTGATCCGTGGATTGTGGGAACGGTTTGTAAATCAGACCTGGGACAACGTTGATGGAGTCCATCATGGTTTTGACATCTGACAGGTCAGCAAGGGGTGTGTTAAACTCAAGACTTGTAGACAACGTGAGGTCAACCTCCTCTTTGACGAACTCCTCGATTCTAGTGTAGCACAAAAAGAGAAAGAAAAACAAGCTGTGAATAATGAAGAGTTAACATTTAGGGTAATTTAGCAGCTTGTGTCATGCCGTTCATTTGCGTCACTGAAAATGTATTCAGTTTGACAAAGAAATCTTTAAAAAATTAAAGGTCCACTTACTAGCTTTTCCTGGAGCATGTTGTGGTGTATTGCAGTGGATGGAGTTTTCTCATTTGTCATGGAGACTGAGATATCTCAATGCTCTGCAAAAAGCTAATAAGTGGACCTTGAGTACAGACTTAAATTCATTTCATGCTCAAAATGTGTCAACCTACACAATGTTAGTATGAGACTGAAAGCAAAAACACCTGGAAACACACTATCAGCCCTCTGCCATTAATGGTTAGTATTTTGAAACCATACTGCAGTCACGGCCAGTGCAGCGTCACACCATGTGGCATACTCACTGAGCAGCTTCATAATTACCTTTTTATGGTGGGCATAACTGCCTATCAATAACGGCCAAAGAAAGCAATTGAACAAAGTTAATAAATGTAGAAACACTTAAAAATATTTCATATCCACAATCACATCAGCTGTGATGATGTCATCTATCATGTACAGTATACTAGGCGGGCGAATCACAATACGATATCATCATGATACTTATGTCACAATACGATATTATTGCAATTTTACAGTAAACATATTGCGATATTCTTATCATATTTATATAATTGCGATGTATTACCTCCCCAACTTCAATTTTTTTTTTTTTTTCCCAATTTCAAATTATGTCCCCACAGGAGAACATCTGTTTTATCTCCATCTCACTTCCATTTTATTTCTGCAAAATGGGATTGTCAAGCAGACAAACTGACCAACACATGTATAATAATAGATCGATACTTGCCGATATCGCGATACTATGCTGATTCCCCCCCCACACACACACACACACACACACACACACACCTAATGTATACAACTGTAATCTGCACTTAAACACAAGCAAGGACACCTTTAGGAAAAGCCTCTTGTCTTGGCTGCGGTAGACTTCCTGGGCTGTCTCAATGAGCTCCTTGGAGGCATCCATCTCCCGGCCACAAGCCAGCAGCTGCTTGTACAGGGCCTCCAGCTTGCCCTTCTTCTCTTCCTCCAGTCCAGCCGCCCTCTCGTCATATCGCTGAGACAACGTCTGGAGCACGTCGTTGTAATGCTGCTCCAAGTGCTGCTCCTGACGGCCAAAATTCTCCTGTACACACATTTATATGATCATACTTAGGGATTTACACGTGTTATGCATTCAACAAAATATGGAAAGGAAAGAAAAACCAGGAGAGCACGAGGAGGCACTGAATAAAATGGATGCGTTTGGCTCGTGAGTTCAGGTCCTCCAATATAATAATAACAAAGTATCCCCAAAATGCTCGCACAGACATACAATGGTAAATCAATGTCAAAACACGTTACAACAATCAGTTTCACCAACATTTACCTCCACAGTGAGAAAGATTTCCTCAAGATGACCTGCAAAGTTCTCCATCTCAGCAACCTTCCCTTGCAACCGATTCCTGATTGTGACAATCTCACCCTGAAAACAACTGAAAGTCAGACTTCTTTCTCTTTTTAATTCAAACCAGTAACATAAACATTTTTTCAGCCTGTGCTGTCAGGACTTTCTGCTCACGTCTTTGGCTTGGCAAATAAAGCCTTGCATGTGGACAGCTCTATTTTCTGGGAGTTAGCTACAAAGAAATCTGGAATTATAGATGTTAGATCACAGTCATTAAGTGGAATTCACGGTCATTTTTAGGGATATAATAGGATGTATAGTTAAATCCCAATGAAACTATTGGGGTTGAACAGAGGTCAATTAAAATAAGAAAATCAAATCAAATGTTTCATTCATACATGATGGGACAAATATGTGTTAGTGTCCCCACCCCCACCTCGGTTCCTCTCTCTTTAAACACATCGTCATCAAGTCCTTCCGCCCCAGTGGGAGATGGAAGGCTGTCCTCACAGGGCTCAAAACGAAGGGACTCGTTGGTGTCAATAGAAAACCTCTGGAAGGTGGAAACTCCTCGGGTCGCCCTCCCTCCTCTGTCTGCCATAGCGGTCAACTCTCTGCTTAACTCCTGGTGCTCAGCTTCCTCTGCAATCACATCCAGTCTGCCCCCTCTGATCTCATTCAAGTCCATTAGGAGAGTCACTGCGGCTGTGGGAGGTTTACAATCCATTTATGATTCTCATACAACAACATTTATTTCAGCCCTTCCTGTTCTTACCTAATTAGATCAACAACAATTTAGAATAATATTCTAAACATTCTGCATCCAATATTAACTGAACAGAATGAACACAACAGACTATGAGATCTCTAAACAAAATTCGTCACACTTGCACTGTGCAAAAAGCCTGTGCAGAACAATATGTTTGTCATCAATTGATCAATGACGAATGAGCCGTTCATAGCATATTACCTGGATAATTCAGCAAACCAGTCTGTTCTAAGCAGCCATTACAGGCCAACAGTGGTGTCCGACAAGCCAGCTCTGTAAGTAGTTCAACCCTCACCCAGAAGCTGTGACAAAAATAGATTGGACTCAGATTGCTCAAATGTCATAGGCATGCCAAACACCCATGCACGAAGTTAGAAATGTATTGAATACAACTATTAATTTAGACTAATCAGGGGCCTCAGTTTTGTTAACACTGTAAAACTTGTGAAACTTAAGGGTCTGGCTATAATTGGATAATCTGTAAGCCAAATTCATTTGTAATTAGAAAATGAAGGCCGCATATCTGTTATTTGTTTCAAAACCAAAAACGTCATTCAGGTGTCGGAATCAAAAAAAGAAAAAAAATCGACCGATGTTTATAGTGTTATTTTATAGAATTAACATGTAAGGGGTAGACTTTAAGTTGCATCTTTCTGATTAAATGGATTTTTTGGCAGTCTACACATGCCCAATGTGTATTATATTATTATTATTCTCATATTTAATATTTTTTTATATCATAATTTCGGCTTTTATCTTATTATAATTATATTATGGGATAGTTTTGATGTTTGTTTTATTTTACTGGGGGGGGGTTCCATATAAACCCGTGTTGACTGGCAAAGAAGGGCTAAACACGAGACAGCTAACCCTGGTCCCAGTAACCCGGGTCATCAGTGTGAAAGAAGTATTATACACCCATGGCCACTGTCTATGCCCATGGCTCTCCAGTAGGAGGTGGAATTCCCCTGACATGTGATTCAAAGGTCGAAGTTGAACACAATACAAGGGACGCAAAATTACGAATCCCATATGGACACGCCAAGACCCGCCCTACGAAGCAGCTCGATTGGTTAGGGTTAGGCATTTGACTTCGAGTGGTTAAGGTTAGGGTTAGGGGATTGGTCAGGGGATAGGACCTGTACATATAAGCATTGACGCCTGGCCAATAGTAGTGTGTGAATGCTATTGAAGGGCGGGTCTTCGTGGGGGGAAAACTATCGCACAAGGGACATTATGGTGCCTTCAGGGCTTCTCATAAACTCCTTAAGAGGTGATTCAAAGTATTTTGATCATGATATCTTAATTATGACCTTCTCTTCTCATCCATGGTCTGCTCGGTGATCAAAATTAGACGCTGGCACTTTTCCGTAACTGTTGCTCTGACGTTAGAAATCAATCAACACTGACCTAGCCTATGTACACGAAAAATAAGATTACTGGGGACGAATTGCGTGATATCAATAATAGAAGCGGTGTTGTACTTGATTTCTTAGCTAAATAATGTGCACAAAACTACACGGCTTGCATTGTCTCCTCTGTGTCAACATTAATTATCATTACATGTGATCACAACCGTACAACGGTAGATGTAGCTATCACTTTGTGAAAGCGTTAACGTTCGGTTTAAAGATATTTCCCGATATGTCTGAGGTCCTTGAAGGCGGCTTACGTCACACAAATGGCGGACGTTGTAAACAGAGCCAACAGCTTCTCGGAGGCCAAAGTGAAACATCTTTTTTTAAGATGAATACCGTAGAGTTTGAGCGTTTAGATAGCCTGGAGGGCTGGGTGGCTGTTAAAAGTAACATATTTGAAGAACCTGAGACGTTTAAGCTAGGTTTCATCGTACAGTGGAATGTTATCGAGTGTAAGTTTGCGGTCACCTGCCACAACCGGACGTTACAACGGCAAAAACGCAAAGCCGAAGAAGTCGCTTTCGGCGACGTTCAGATGAGCTGGGCTGGACTCTTCTCCGTGAGCGATTTGAAACACATCCATCAGCAGTTTATATGTGTGGCAGACGTCTTGGTAACCTGCTTCCCGGATTTGTCAGAGTTCGAAGACGGCAACATTTGGGACTTGCTCTTCCTGAATCGGAGGTCAGGTCCCGAAGACGATGAGAGGGATTTAGACACGCCGTGTAGAAAACTCGAAAAATACTTCAGCACAGCTATTGACATCTGCGGACGAAAGATTGTGCTCGATACGTTGTTCACGCAGGATGAGCGGGATGTTGATGAGTACTTTGAAAATCTACAGGAGTTCAAGAGGAAGACCATGCAGGAGGAGATGTCGAGGGCCAAGGCTCACGTACGGCAGGTGTGTGTGTGTGATATGTGTGACACATCACATCACTTGGGGGGCCATGGACACTATACACTCAGTTGCCAGTTAAGGACACCTAACACAACCCTGCAATAAATCCTGCCCAAATAAACATAAAAAAGATTTTTTTAAAGATCAGATTTTGTCGATCCGATGATGAGGGTTGAGTAAATATTAGAGACAATGTTATAAACATAACTTTTTTATCAATGACGATAGACTTCAACAGTGTAAACAACAAACTGAACATGATAACCTTTAAGAAGGTAAGATTATTGCAGCGCCGTTGTATTGGACTGCAATAGATTTATACTGTATGTGTATTTACAACACATACTGTACTGTAGAACACTAAGTGCCAAGAAACCAACGATTATGCTTATGTTTTGCGTATAGAATATAAATGGATTTTTTTTTAAATCTGTTTTGATGTCCATGTTATCTTCTACGCTTCTTACCTGTGTGCATCACAGCCAAAACACATAATAATACATAAGTCTTAGGAGCTATCTTTGATGCACTCAAAAATACATAAAGACAAGCCAGACAAATATTTTCAGAAGGCATGTTGAATAAAAGAAAAAGGATTGAGGAATTAGTAAAGCTTGGGAAACCTCTGTATTTCCTTTAATATCTTTTTTGAATGTTTTCCTGCTGGAGTAGCACCACACAGTGGTGTTTCATGTCTACTATGACACAGCAAACCTCTGCTGTTTGCGCAAAGCTGTAGATTTTGCAACACCACCAGCACTGATGTCTGTTTTTCAGCCTGTGATTTTTGACTGTACAATCCAATACAGCAATGATGCAGTAAATGCCACCTTTTATTAAGATCATATGATGTTTTGTTAAGACTGTGTCAAAGAGCAGATTGAAGGCCATAGTTTGTGGTGTATTTAATTTGCATTATATCTTATGACTAAACCTTATATATTGTTCCCTTCAAATACATAAAGAGGGGCAGGGAATCATATTGCTGTTTGATAAAATAATACAGAAAAGGGCACTTTTTTTTTTCTGAACCAATCTCTTATGATGCTTTCACTGTGTCCATTCCCACCTATGTCACCTTACCTCATTCTCCCCTATACCTGACAGCATTTCAGTTATTGATCAAGCTGACCTATGTGCACACAAGGTCTGTGGTCTTAAGTAGGGTTGGACATCGTTTGGATTTTAACTATTATAACTACTATAGGGGTGGAGTTGAAACGGCTCACATGCTTATTTCACAAATAAGAAGAACGTTTTATTTGGATTCAGTGGGTTGTAGTTTTACAGGGCTTTTTCAACGTAAAATAAAGCCACACCAGAGCGTCGCTTACTGTGCTCCAAGGCTGCAACGCAACAAGCGCCTGGCGCTGCCGAAACCAAAACTTGCGCATGTTAAATTTGGAATCCATGATCAGATTTGAAACCAAATCCGCCAAACGATTCCACTAAAGAAACAATTCCACTGGAATCGTAATTTTTGAAACGTAGGAATCGGTTCTCGATGCCCAACCCTAGTCTTAAGTTGTCATCACTTGAAACCCTTGATAGGAAATGTTGATAGCAGATTTGAGGAGACATATTTGTTTGACTTCAGTGGTGAGAGTGGTTTCAGAAATGCAGTGGTATTGAACCACTAACCTCTGGCTTCACCGGTCAACTTTCAGTCCACCTGGTCATGAAAATTGTATTCCTAGTTTTTTTTTTTTTTTCCAGATAAGTTTTTTGGGCCTTTTATTTGATAGATAGGATAGCTGAAGTCTTGAAAGGGGAGAGAGAGGGGGAATGACATGCAGCAAAGTGCCGCAGGTCGGAATGGAACCTGTGGCCGCTGCGTCGGGGACTGAGCCTCTGTACATGGGGCGCATTCTCAACCAGGTGAGCTACCCATGCGCCCCGATATTGACTGTTATATCGGTGTGATATGAAAAGCAATGCAGAGCAAAGACTCTGCTGTGGGCTCAGAATAAACCCAGGTAATGGTGTTTATGTCTTCCATGTTTACAGCTCCTACAGAGTCATTGCAGTGCAGACCGAATGGTTGCGCTGCTTTCCATCTACGAGGAAGAGGATGAGGCCTACCAGGACCTGGTCACTGTGGCCACCACTTTCTTCCAGTATCTGCTCCAGCCTTTCAGGGACATGAGAGAGCTGGCCTGCCTCTACAAGATGGAGATCCTGGTAAATACAGACATGTATTTAGCAGCTGTGGGCTTTTTTCAGAATGTGCTGAATTGTCATATACAGAGGTTGCAATTTGGTTTGGTAACTAAATATTGAATATATTGTCGTTAGAATTTTAAATGTGAAACAAAAATTAAAAAGGAGTCCTTGAACATCCCACTGCTAGTTCTTGTATTATATACTTACGCTACTGTCTCCCTCCCTCTGTTACTATCACTGTCAATAACTGGCAGCCTTCGTAGATGGTGAAAATACAACATTTGTGTGTACTTTGTTTTATTCAGTGATCAAGTTCCCTTTCATCCATCTTGGCTATTTAAATTGTAACTGCAGAACCTCATACAGGACTAATTGGCCTGGCTCATTAATCCAACTCTCCATCATGGTCTAGACACACACCTGTGATGGTGGAGTGATTGACACAATTCAACATTATTTAATGTCTCCTTCAAGGAAAGTGTGAGGTTGAATTGTATATCCTCAGTAAAGTAACTAGAGACTAAAAGCTGAATTCAATATATATGTGGGGTAAGTGTTTGCAAGAAGTCTGCATTAAATCACAGGGTGTAAAGCTGTCCACTGTTTGTCCTACCATGGTTCTCTGCAGAAGTCTTTGGAGTTTGAGGACTTGGGTCCTAAGAGAATCGCAGCTCTTGAGAAGGAGGCGGAGGATTGGAGAACGAAAGCAGAAGATGCAGTCGCCTCAATTCAGGACATCACTGTCACCTACTTTGCACAGACTTCAAAGGCTCTGGCTGGTATAAGTTTCTGTGTTTATTTCTCTTATTTGTGTACAGATGAATTAATTAACGACTTTTGTGGGTCATTCCTCCGCACACAGGAAATGAAGGACAGTAATTTAATTCAATTTTATTTATAGTGTCAAATCATAACAGGAGTTATCTCAGGACACTTTACAGATAGAGTAGGTCTAGACACACTATCATTTACAGAAACCTAACAATTTCCCCAAGCGAAAGACAGCATCCAGAAGCAAACATTTTATACGGATCCACTCGTTCCGCTATCTATATGGCTGGCAATTGTAGCTAAGTTTATGTGTCTGTAAACATTCCATTTACTTTAAGTTACGCCTGTTTGTGACGCAGACAGGGTGTAGCCGGCCTTAGGGCCGCCTGGGTAGCTCACCTGGTAGAGCAGGTGCCCATATATAGAGGTCCCCCCTCTCTCTCCCCTTTCATGTCTTCAGCTGTCCTATACAAATAAAGGCCTAAAATGGCCAAAATAATCTTTAAAAATGTATGCATTAGAAATGCAAGAGGGAGGTTAGGGAATATAGTAAATTACAACACTTGCGTAACACAATAACTCTGAAATTATTTGAACACCCCAAAGTGATTACATCCACCTTTGTAAAGGTATCCATGGTGTTTTTCCTTTGTTACCTGTTACTGTGTTTTGTACCCATGTTAATATATATGTGCGCTTTGCATGATGCATGACATAACGGACCCTCTTGTGCATGTTCAGGTATGTTAAAGCAGATGGAGGAAGATAAGTGTCGTTTTGGAGCCGCTGCCTGGGCGTCTGCAGCTCCAAGACTGGAGAAACTACGCTTCCTTCTGGCCAAAGAAACCCTGCAGCATATGAGAGCTACGGAGATGTGCCTCAACCGCAAGAAAGACGGCATCAGAGAAAGGGTGCGTGTCTCACGTTTCTTTTTAAATGATCATAAACCACAACTTTTCTAATGGCTCTGTAATTAGTCGGCACATTGATTTGATTTATTGGTTTATTTAGAAGGGGACAGTGAAATTTCATAAAACGCATGAACAAACATGGTTAAAAAAAGCCAGAATTAGCCACTCTGCTACAGTTAAAAGGCTTTAGTTATCATTCAGATCTTTATCTCCAGTGCCAAGGCCAACACTGCTTTTGTAGTGGTTGTAAGTCTAGCGAGGTGACACAGTGGATCTTTCACTTGGTATTCCAGTCTGATGTGAATCTCTGGCTGCTATAGTCCTTTGATCTATTTATAAAACCTCTGTAAAAACAGAGAATCCCCACGATACACCCCTAAAACCTGCATGGATTAATAAGTGAGTGTGTCTGTGTCTATATACAAACTCAAAAAATGCCTGCTACTGTATATTCATATCTGTGAGTACGGGGGGGGAAGGGGGGAGGGGGCGTGTGTGTGTGTGTGTGTACTTCTAATGTCAAGATCACAGTATTTTGGGTAAACCGCAGCAAATGACTTGCTGCTGTAGAGTCGTGCTGTGCATTTGGAAAAGAAGAGAAAACAACTTCATCACCTTCACCTTCATGTGGCTACATCATTCATCCGATTAAGCTCTTTAAAAATCAGGATGCTGGCAGTACCCCTTTGAAGTCAACATGAGCCAATACAGAGACAGCTGTGTGTGAGCATTGAAAATAAGATCAGTAAGCTACACCTACGCAAAATCTTGTGCTGGTGGCAACATATCTCTGTGGCTCTTTTGAGTGCACCGGTGTGCCTGCAGATGTCACAGAGTGATGCCGTGCCTACCTGCATGTGTGTCTATACACAGCACTAGTGTCATATCCAGATAGTATTGATAGTTAACATAATTCAAAGTATTTAGGAACATGCATACACTTTGAATGTGTCAGCTCATTGACTACATACTTAACATTACTGTCTTAGCTTGCAGGTAGCTGTTGGTTTCAGATGATTTCATCACAGTGTGGAAAAAAAGAAAATCAACTTGCAGAGATTAAAACTTTGGCTTTAGAACCAGCACAGATTCTCAAGCAGAAACTATTTTTAAACCTCCTTGTGTCAAAAAATCAAACCCAGAAAGCAAACTGAGAGACATGGATGTCATGAATAGGATCATGTGGATGCTAGTCTTTAACTAAATAGGTTTCAGTTTGACAGCTGACTTTAAATGAAGTTCATTCAAGGTGTCTTTGAAGACAACACATTTTTAAATAAATAATCACTGCTTGCTACCAGAGTGTGCTTGAAAGATTATATGTCCTATCTGACTTGGAAACACCTTGCCTCACCATCCCTTTGTGAGAGATTACTGTACCAAGTGTCAAGTCTCTGCAAGTTAAAGTTAATTCTATACTGAAATGAATGGAAAACAGCAGCTGAATATACAGTCAGGAAAATAAGTATTTTAACACCCTGCTATTTTGCAAGTTCTCCCACTTGGAAGGAGGGGTCTGAAATTGTCATCGTAGGTGCATGTCCACTGTGAGAGACATAATCTAAAAAAAAAAAATCCAGAAATCACAATATATGATTTTTTTTAACTATTTATTTGTATGATACAGCTGCAAATAAGTATTTGAACACCTGTCTATGAGCTAGAATTCTGACCCTCAAACACCTGTTAGTCTGCCTTTAAAATGTCTACCTCCACTCCATTTATTATCCTAAATTAGATGCACCTGTTTGAGGTCGTTAGCCACATAAAGACACCTGTCCACCCCATACAATCAGTAAGAATCCAACTACTAACATGGCCAAGACCAAAGAGCTGTCCAAAGACACTAGAGACAAAATTGGGGTGTTTTTCTGCACATGGGACAGGGCGACTGCACTGTATTAAGGAGAGGATGACCGGGGCCATGTATTGCGAGATTTTGGGGAACAACCTCCTTCCCTCAGTTAGAGCATTGAAGGAGTGGCTTTGTAAGAAGCATATCAAGGTTCTGGCGTGGCCTAGCCAGTCTCCAGACCTAAACCCAATAGAGAATCTTTGGATGGAGCTCAAACTCAGAAACCTGACTGATCTAGAGAAGATCTGTGTGGAGGAGTGGGCCAAAATCCCTCCTGCAGTGTGTGCAAACCTGGTGAAAAACTACAGGAAACGTTTGACCTCTGTACTTGCAAACAAAGGCTACTGTACCAAATATTAACATTGATTTTCTCAGGTGTTCAAATACTTATTTGCAGCTGTATCATACAAATAAATAGTTAAAAAATCATATATTGTGATTTCTGGATTTTTTTTTTTTAGATTATGTCTCTCACAGTGGACATGCACCTACGATGACAATTTCAGACCCCTCCATGATTTCCAAGTGGGAGAACTTGCAAAATAGCAGGGTGTTCAAATACTTATTTTCCTCACTGTATCAAAACATATGGTATGCTTTAGAACAGTGTTTCTCAAATGGGGGTACATGTACCCCTAGGGGTACTTTGGAGGACTGCATGGGGTACCTTTGCAAAAAAAATCTCACTTACAAGGCTGTAGTTACTTCTACGGTCTCTTTTTTTTTTTTTTTCAAGTTTTTGTTGTTTCTTTTGAAGGTGTTGTCATTTCTTTTTAACGTATTCGTGCCTTTCTTCCTTACTTTGTTCTACTGTCTTTTATTCTTCAAAGTTTTTGTCTTTTTTTCTGCTTTTTTCAAAGTTTGTCGCTTTTTGGAATTTATTTGTCACTTTTGTCGCCCTAGTGTTGCCGTCCTTCTTTCTATTGTTTTTTTTTTTTTTTTTTTTTATTTTTCAACCTATTCTTGTCTTACTTCCTTCTTTCTACCTTTTTTCTTTTCCCAAGTTTTTGTGGCCCTTTTCCATCAGCATTTAAATGTTTTAAATAAATTAAAGGTACAAGGCAATTGTTTAGTAAATATATCGCTGACATTGCTGTATTGTTCCTCTTTATATAGACTTATTTGCGCTGGTTAGGGGTAACATGGCTTAAAAAAACTGTTCATAGGGGGTACATTATTGAAAAAAGCTTGAGAACCGCTACTTTAGAAGATGGTCAGCAATAAGTATGCACAGTATGTCCTTATAAGGCTGTAATATGCAAAGCCACAAGTGTGATCCTTTGCCATGTTTCTGTTGTTGTGATGCAGTTGGGCGGCCTGTCTGACAGAGTCAAGAGCCACAAAACTGATTCCAGGTCTGCGTCTAAGTACGTTCAGCAGCAGGACACAGTGGACGAGCTGGAGCTGGAATTCTATGAAACTCAACTAGAACTGTACAACACCAAGTTTGAGATCCTGAAGAATGAGGAGCGGCTGCTGGTGGCTCAGATAGACACACTGCGACGGCAGATTAAAGGTAGACTACACAAGACAAGTATCATTGTGGTGAACAGTAGATGTGAAGGCTACTTCCTTTTGAGAAAGATCGAATCACTGTAAAAGACAGTGATGTCCTTGTATAGTCCACTTTAAAGCACTCAGTCATAATTTTTTTGTTGAGCTGTATGTAACACTCCGTATTTAATAACACATCCTTTTTAAGAAAGCATAATAAATAGTAGCTTACCTAAAGGGTCAGGTCTCTTAAGCCACATCAGTTCCTGTTTTATTTTAAAGGCCCCGAACACCCACACAGGTGTTTTCAGTTATTCTAGCTGAGTAGACCTCTGTCCAGGTTAAAGGTGGGCCGCAGCATAGTTGTGAATTTATTAGGTCACAAATTTCATCTACCAATAAGAATGATAAAGATGTCATGTGTCCTGCCCTAACTGTTGCAACAGAGCTAACTGGAGGCTCAGGAAGATGTCAATCAATCAGTTTCTACACACCCACAGAATCCTGGGAAGAGGTCTAGGCCCTGTTTACACGTTTGTGCCCTTCGTTTACACGCAAATGCAGAATTTGCCTCTAAAAACAAGTCTTTCTAAAACCTCCAGCCAGAGTGGAGATTTTGGAAAACCTCATTTGCATGTAAACTGAGACAAATGGAGGTTTAGGCAGCCGAGGAAGTGAGGAACAAAGAGAGGAAGTGATTTGTTACTGTTTTTGATATTTTCGGGATTCTGATTGGCGAACGTGAGCTTGAGCTTCTCGTTACACTGCCACCTACAGGTTTGGCGAGCTCTTGGCTGCATTGACGGCATATATACACGGGTACGTGTTGTGCATGATGTTATTTTTGAAAACGGAGAGGTTGAAATGTCCGTTTATGAAAATAGCTGGCCACGTGTAAACGTAGCATTAATCAGCCAGAATAATTGAAAACACCTGTGTTTAAGGCCTTTAATGTACTCATGAATGTACAGACAACCATGACTGGAGTACTTCGATACTGAAGAATACTTTAAAACAAGATTATTCTCAGGCAAGTTCTGCAGTTGTAAGGAGCATCTTTTTTTTTTCTATGATTTCTAGATGGATTTATTGATGTTTATTCACAATGGACATCGGAAATAATCCTAGTTTAAAACGTGTGTCTGTTTGTTCAGATTTGACAAAGTTATGACTCTGAGAAGGAATACAAATGTGACACAAATTGGGTCAATCAGGCAGTAAAACCTCATGTTTTCACAGTTTGAAAATCTGTGAGATGGAAATGGGTTTTCTTTTTTCAGTTTTAATTTGGTGAACTGGCCCTTTTAAAATGGTTGCGCGTGTTTAACTAAAACGTCACATTTCTTCGGCTATACGTTTGTGGTATTGTTTCATTAAACTGCATTACATTGTAAGGTGTCCCTTATATTTTGTCCACACACCTTACACTATAATGCTACACTACACTAGAGTTGAATCAACACCCTTCTGACACAGTGTCAGTAATACACAATGTTTCACATATTCATTACAGGACTGATGTATTGGATCACACTATGATGTACAGGGGTTTATTTTTTTCTGGTCACTCAGTGTTGTTTACAGAGTTTACTTTGGGGGAATATTTTTGTACATGTAAATATTTTCCTAATTGCTCCTTCTGGGACGTGTGATGTTTGCTTCCAAGTTGTGTGTATGTACAGGCTGTGTGTCTGCCTGTCTGTGTCTGTTTTCCCAACTAAAAAGCAGGATGGTGTCCTCTACTAGTTGCTGCTCAGTAAAGAAAGTGTGGGGGGAGAGACAGAGAAAGGAGACTGCTGAGTTTATGGAGCCTTTCCACACCGTTAGAAGTGTATACTGTAAATAAAATACTTATCAGTGGGAAAGGACTTTCCCAATGCCCTTTTTGGAATATATGAATTATTAGAATTCTACTTCCTTTCTCACTCATAACTGACGCAGGATCATATACAGATCAGGGGTCCTTTTCAGAAAGCAGGTTTAGTGAAAACTCTGAGTTTGTTAACCCTGAGATGAGGGAAACTCTGGGTTTTCCGTTTCAGAAAGGGAAGTAACTTAACCTCAGAGTCAGTTACTATGGTAACTGAGCCTGTGAACCTAACCTGGTCGGGAGCAGGTTTTCTTCTCTCTCATTTCCTCATTCATTCAGTCTGTATCAGGCGCATTTTAATGCAGTTGGTTATCTGCATGAATAAAAAAAACTTATTGTTAGGCAGATTATGAAACGTTTTTTTCTCAAACGTCATGTTTTTCTCAAACATGTCACGGGAGATGATATTGAGTCCCGACTAAATGTATTTTCATTTCCACATTTTTTCATAGTCCATTAGATATGTAGATACCTTATCCGTCCTCATATCACTAACATGCACCATCGTGGACATGTTTTAACATCCCAGCAGATTCTTTGTGTCGCATTACGTTTTTTGCAAACGGCAGTTTTCTTTATTGGTGTGTATACGGATCATACTGTAATAGTAAAGCCACTGTATGCAGAGCCGTCAGACTAGTAGACTCGCTCTGAAACGTTTTTTAAATGTTTTTTTGTAGTGTTCCCTGGACACAAACCAGTGAGAGCCATTAAAAAGAAATAAATGATCATACATTATAGTTCTGTTAATGATCATGGGGCTGCAGCCTCAGAATGGGATTAGTAGTAGCTTATTTTTTCGCCCGCAGTGTTGCACCCAAATGGAATTATAGGTGTAATACAATTCCAGTTTTAACCAGTAATATTATAAGTTAACTGTGATTACATATGAAATTAATACACTGTTAATGCTTACGCATTGACTCAAGCAGCAATTTTGTCCCACACCAATTCTCTCTGTTGGAGCAGCAGCCGCTGTCTTGCTTTTTTAACGAAATGCATGTTCAAACTCGTCGTTTGTGCGCATGAGTATTTCTGCCAATCAGTTTGTTTGTGGTTGTTACCATGGTGAATCGCAGTATCATGGCTCCATTCATACTGCCTTTTTAATGTGGTGGTGCACGTGCGTGAACATACTCTGAGTTGATTGAACCAACTCATATCAGCTGTTCTGGAACCGAAAACTCAGAGTTTCCCGTCTCAGGGTAAATCAACTCAGACATCAGGGTTACACTTAGAGTTTATTAAACCTCCTTCCTGAAACGGACCCCTGGTTTCTTGTATGTATGTAAACAAAGTTAATATACACACAAAAAAGAGCTGTACTAGTCAGATTGCTCCAAAAGTCCCAATTTAGATGCAGCTGGTCAGTAATGAATTTTGTCCCTTAATACATAGCATATTGCTATGTATTAAGGGACAAAATTCAGTTTACTCTGAAATGCTTTAAAACCCAAACTAAGTGGCCCGTTTTTTTTTTTTGTTGTTGTTGTTGTTGTTTTGTTTTACCATGCATAAATTTACCTGCATGAATCAGGCTTCTCTTAACCCCTCAACCTGATAAAGGAAGCTAGGTTTCCTGTTGTTGTTTCAGAAGTAAGTTTACCACCAAAACAGAAAATAAATCTGATTTCTTTAGTGCATGTACAGCGTAACCTGAACAGTTGAAATTGCACCTCGTGGCTTGTTTGTCTGGCACATGAGTGTACAGAGGTATACGTTTTTTTGTGCACATGTCGTCAAGACAAGTTATTTATAATATATACAAGTAATATCTCAAGCATCATTGTCGTCTCTGTTTATTATACGGAATGGAAAGCTCAAGTGATGATGTAAGAATGACATTTTTGTGAGTTGAAAGAGCAACATTTTGAACCAGTAACGGGGCGTTTTGAGTGATTGGACTGCGTTTGTGTTGTAGAACTGAAGGAGGAGGTGGTGTACTATGATGTGTGTGAGGATCCAGAGGAGCTGCAGAGCATGGTCCACACAGGTATTCAACCAACGGACTCTCCGGCTGTCAGTCTGCTCAAAAGACGCCTACAGACCTTGGAGACCAAGAGAGGCAACATCTGTGCCCGACGAGCTTATCTCCGCAACAAAAAGGTGTGGGGGGCGAGTACCGTTGACGTGCATTCATTTCCAGATGACATTCTCTGTCCCCTTAAAAAACTGATTTTTAGTGACATTTTGGTCCTTTTCAAGGGTATTGATTGGTGAATAGTAATTGGAAATGTTGTTGTTGAAATTGTGCCATTTTACTCACTCTCTCCCCTTCACGTCCCAAATTTTTTTATTTTTAGCTGACGGAGTAATTGAAGCACAGTTGGTGCAGTTTAGCATTTTGTCCTGTTGCTGGCTGCATGCTCATGTGTCTGATTGAAAAACATGTTATTGCTAAGAACAAAGTGGAAAGATCCCCTGAACCCCACGATTCACCTACAGTAATCTACAGGCATGAATATTTAACAATACAGTACAGAAGAGGAACATTGTGTGAAAAATAAATAAATGCTGAGGCGTTTATCTGCCCCTCTATCAGTTTCACTGGCATTTTCTGAACTTTAAAGGACATAATTGCCCAAGTACTATGGTGTGAAAATGTCAAGCTGCAAATGTGTATTTTTGTAGTATTAATGTATGAATGTCGGTGTGTTTTTAGGATCGGTGCATAGAGGCCAACGAGCAGAAGAGGCTGCCCGCCAAGCAGAGCTCCATACTGTTCAACCAGCATCATCACGTCCACCTGGTATGTCACCACGGCAACGAGACAACCCACGGAGATGCTCCCAGCGCTGGCAGAAACCACAAATGAAATCGGATCCAATTCTTTCTCTCTAATACCTCTGGCTGTCTCCCTCTGTTGTCTGCAGAAACGAGAGAAGAGGAAAGAGGAGGAGCAGCAGAGGAAACAGTGGGTGGACCTGGAACGAGAGAAGACTCTGAGCAGATTACGATCCTTCAGAGAGGTCAGGCTCTCTCATTAGCCGTTTTCTCTTGTGGTCCAGAGAATCCGGTCCGAACATTGAGCAGAGTCTTTCACGCATCATTCATGTAGCACACAACAGGAGATTTGTCTATGTCAGACACATTCTCACCTACTGGAAATACTGGAAACTGGAAATGCTTGTTTGGTTTAGGCGAGGGGTGGCCCCTGGGTAGAGCGTGCAGCAGACAGGACATGACAGATTAAACCGCGGTTACGTAGCAGAGTCGTAATTTGGTCATAAACAACTGAGTCTCTAGCCGTTCTTTGAAATTGTCTGATGATTTCACATTGGCCCCTCCCTCATCTCTTTGTCTCTCCAGTTAGACATTTCTGGATGTTTGAATTCTTCCGGTTTCGCGCCAGCCGCATGATAGAAGCGAATTCTCGGGACAGTTCACACATTGGCTCAATCGACATTACATGGACTTTGTACTAGGATAAAGTCTGTTTTAATGTGCAATCCAACTGATTTGGACATTTGCGTTCTCACATACAGCTCCTCCAGGTAAAAAGAGCTGCAGTGCATGTGTAGAAGTGTAGAAGGAGCTATTGTCTCTACTCTGCCTCCACTTGCAGCTTCCCTTCTCTTAATAAAGCCAGGGGAGCAGAGGCTCCTGCTTCCTTTCCCCCTAATTTAATAGTTCACCTAAGAATTTAAATTCAGTTATTAACTACTCAACCCCTGAGTGATTTGGTATGCGAGCGGTCACAGCGCATGCCCCATAACCGCAATGTTGTTGGTTTGATTCCAGCTGGGTAACGGCATTTGTTGCATGTTGTTTTAATGATATTGGTGATCCCCTGACTTTTCATCCTGCATCATTATTGTGTCAGCATTTCAATTTCAATTTCAAAATGACAGTATTTATTTTGTGGTGGTATTTTTGTCTGTGTGTATTTTGTGCACAGTCTCTTCAGTTTAAACTCAAGTCACGGGGGAGCGCTGTGAGGCGGAGCCATTTTCATTTTGGCTCCCATGTTATTGAATCGGTTCATACCAGCTGCGATCAGGAGCGGAGCGGCCGTTTCGGCGTCTCCTCCTACTTGTTTTGCGAGCCGCAAGCGAATGTGTCAAGCTGGGGAGGAAGGCCACAGCGTAGCCGGATAGTTTACAAAATAAAACCAATTTCAAAATGAAACACCCAGGTTTATGGTGATTTTGGCTGTCTTGACCTCTCAGCTGGGTCTAGAGCGAGACGCGATCAGACACACACACACACACACACACACACACACAGCTCGGAGCGGCCTGGCTGACAAATGAACATTCGTCTAGTGTCTTTGTCTCAGAACATGATCATGTCCTTTTTCTAAAACCATTTTCCCCCTCTTCTACCATCTTTTTCAAGAGGCGGCAGGGCCAGTACATGCTGAAGACTCCTCATTCCAGGATGTCTCCTTCAGAAGTCCCAGTTCCCTCCCAGCCGCTGTCCATCATCAGCCTCGGCCCCTCAGAAGGACCCCCCTCTGTCCGTCCTGCACCCAACAAACGGCAGCCTAAAGACATCCCTGTCCAAATCTTCTCTGCACCGCCACCGCCAACAGCCACCTGTCCTACTGCACCTCCTCCCCCACCCCCACCACCACCACCACCTCCCCCCCCACCACTGCCCCCTGCCATAGCTCCTCCACCTGTCCGAGCTTCACCTTCTTCTGAAGACAAACCAATGCCTCTCAGTGAAAAAGAGGACCCTCCTTTTCCAGCCAAGAACATGCTCAAACAAAATATAGGTGAGAGTGGAATACATATAGTATAATTCTGCTTTATATGTGTCTGTAAGAAATAGACATCAAAATGTCTATATCGGAAAAAGACAATACAGTTGGATGTGTGAATATGTCAGACTAAAGAGAGGGTCATGTTTGCTTCTTCCAGGGTGTGTGCGTGTGCGTGTGCGTGTGCGTGTGCGTGTGCGTGTGCGTGCGTGTGCGTGGTGTTCTGTCCTGAATTCATAACTTCCCCCATGAGGCCAGAGAAGGCATTTTCCCTCAGTTGTGGTCCTGCTGATGCTCTTAGCTCCAGGGAGACTTAATATTTTCTGAGCTTTGTGTAACGGGGGTTCTTCAAGAGAAAGCTATTCATAAAAATGTTTTGAGAAAGCCCCGTGCAGTCTGAAAATGTATAGATGCTTTATCAGCAGTGAAATGAAAACCAGCTAAGTGACCAACAATGCATTCTTTATTTCTAGTGCAGTTTCTGCCATCCTTGTAAAAGTGTCTGTTTTCCTTTTTGATTGTTGTATTACTGTAGGAACAATGGATCAAGTGTTGGCCTCATTGCAACGTGGACAGATACAACTTCGAAAGGTCCCCGTTCCCAGCGCAGCGTCTCCTGCTGGGGACTCGAGGAGCAGTCTGATGTCTGCCATCCGACTGGGAGTCACCCTGAAGAAGGTGAGCTGTATGACAAGATATCTGCTATAAGATCTGCAGATATTTTGTATCTGTGTATATGTCAAGAAATTTCAGTACAAAAATGCCAAACTAATTTAGAAACAGTCCACCCGAGAGCACTGATGTTTCAACTATAAAATCAAGCCATGGAGGCACTAGCAAGAATAACAGTTGACCCTTATAGACAGACAGCGGCAGACACAGGTATACGTAATGACATTAATCATGGCTGTAATCCATTTACAGTAGCTGCTTTAATTTCGGGGGCCTTGTATGGTGCATCTGTTGCATGGACAACACCCTAATGGAACAGAGCCATGCTGCTTAATGTTATTATTTACACATGTGCTTTCAAAATCAATCAAATTATCTTCTGTGAAAAAAAGACAATTTGAACAGCAGGAGGTAATATTGATTTGACCGAAAAATGGTGTTAACTCTCGTCGTGCTGTAGATGGTTCGCGCACACGACGAAGTCCCGAGCGGCGGAGACAACGAGCTGGAGCGCAGCATCAAAGCCGCCATGATGAGGATGAAGAAGGTGGCAGCCGACTCTGACGAGGATGACCGAGGAGACGACGAGACACACAACACAGACTGGGACAGCTGAGAACTAGGCGCTGCACAATTAATCGAATATTAATCGTGATCACGATTTTGGCTTCCCACAATTAAATGCACATGATAGACTGCGATGTTGACCTCTGCACACATCAGACCGCTCGGTTTATAACTACTCAGCCAGATAATTTCTCCGCTCTCGGCTGAGATGGACGGCATAGTGCTGCAGCGTTTTCAGTTTTCTGTTAATTTATACAGTATTAACACGATTACATTTCTAGTGTTTACACTGTATGAATTAGCCCAGGGCCTAGCGGACGTTTAGCTAGCGGCTTAATCCTGACAGAACACCACCGTGAATTTCAGTCTGCATGCACGTTTTTTTCAGCTTAACATTGTTGAACCGGAGCAGCTAATATTGTTAGTGAGAGCAACAAGTTAGCGGACTGACGAGTCGTCACTGCTGTGTGTGTGTGTGAGGAGAGAAACGCCAGTAATTGACACTAAAGACTCACACTGAGCTGAAATGAAAACACTGTGCTGCGACATGTCTTTTGATTTTAATCAAATGCATTAATTTTTAGGGATTCTGTTATTCCACAGCATTGAAGGAAAAAAACAAACAAAAAAAAAAAAAAAAATCTACCCAACCAACGAATATCCGAATAGTCCAGCCCTACTTATTTTGATGCAAAGATTTGTACATTAGCAGGAATGTAGCACAACAAGTGAAAGCAGTGCTCTGTTTATTTGAATGTAAAAGTGCAATAAAAATCATTGAATAATCGTGGTAAATGATCGTGATGCCAATATTGATTAAAAATAATCGTGATTATCATTTTGGCCATAATCGTGCAGCCCTACCGAAACCACACACACACACCGATGAGGCTGTTCTCTTACTTTTTTTTTCTTCTTTTTTTTCTTTTTTTTTTCTTTTAGGAGTACTTTATTCGAACATGTAACAAAACCAAAATAAAAAATATATATACATATATAAAATTAAAATGACAGATAAATAAGGACATGTACTTCTCAGCACAATCTACCAAAATTTTTATAAATAATTCAAATATGAAATTCCCATGTTCAAAAAGGAGTAGGAAGAATATGAAAAACGTGAAGAAAACATAGTTTTCTTCACGGTTCCGAGCTACAGTTTGCCAAATTTTTACCAAAACGTTTCCTTTTAGACACGGATGGGATTACGCCTCTTCTGACTTAAACATTGCAGTTTTCAGAATAGCCCTGAGATGTTGTAATGAATCCAAAACCGCTCGAATCCAACCAACCAGCTAGGTCAGTATCAGGATTTAGACTCCTCTAAAGCAGCTGATTTGCAGAAAGCCCAGAGCGAATGAGGCGTTGTGCTTCACCGCTCATTAAGAAGAAGCAGTAGTGCTGTAGTACAATGTGTAAATGATTGAATTTCTCCCAAATCGCCATCTGAAGGCCTTTTTGTGAGACTGTCACACAGCAGGGGAAGCCAATGCTGCAGGCAGAGACGACCACACTACACAACTCCACTGTCACAAATACTGATTTACTCACATTGCTGAGTCTAAATTAGATTGACTTCTATTATTTTGAAAGTAATTAAATCTGAACAATTATTTATTTTTACTTGACTTTACCCCAATAAGGGCTACAGCCAACTGGTTTTTGTAGTTGCGTTGTGCATTTTATTCCTAAACAAAGGTGAGTTATATCCTGAAGTGCAGCAGTGTTAATTATTTACAGCCTACATGCCTGAAGTCTGCGTCATTGTTTGTAATTGATGCACTGTTTTTCTTTTTGTGTCAGAAAAGCGTGAATGTGTTGGGCTTAATTTAGGCGCAACTTATACATAGTCTGTTCATTTTTTTCTCTATGATGCCATAACAACCATTACATTATCTTTTATAAATAACCAAAATGTCTTTTTAGTTATGGAATTACTCTTCGGTGTGCACAGCTCTGCCTCTAGTTGTGGTTGAATGCTCTGAAACGGTTTGCAGACAGGTTATTGATAATTAGGGCAAACTTTGCACTTTGAATCTGTGACACTGAGCACTTACCTGAAAAGACCAGTTCATAATGTATTATGTATAAAAAAAAAAATACAATACTGTATGGCAAGACATAATGATTAATTGCTGCAAAGATATGAAACTTGTTCCAGTGTGTTGCAGACGAGCTGATGAAGGCTGCGGCTGAAACCCACTTGTACTGCTGTGTTTTAATAAGAAATAAAGAGATCCTAAACATGAATTGTTGGCAATTTATTTTGTCATTCAAAATCTGTTGATCTGAGATCTTTTCTTGTGGATTGCTCATGGTGTTCCCTTATGGTGTTTCCTGATCGCCACAGCTTAGCTGCAATAATGTGTGTGTGTGTGTGTGTGTGTGTGTGTGTGTGTGTGTGTGTGTGTGTGTGTGTGTGTGTGTGTGTGTGTGTGTGTGTGTGTGTGTGATTTATTGGTATCATCCAGGTGATTCAGGTGGAAGATGGGTCATCTTCACACGTGCCGGGTATTTAGAGAAACTGGCAGATCGAATGTCAACATAAAAATTTCGCAGCCTGTAACTATGGCAACAGGAACTGCAGTGCCATCTCTCTCTCTCTCTCTCACATTTACAGAGCAGCATAGTCTCTTAATGATGTTTCACCAACTCGCCCACTCAACACCAGTCGCACAATGAGTCTCGCGGAGGGAGTTGCTGCAGAGATGCTGCTTTTGCAGCATCACTGCTTATGTATTGATACGTGTGTGCTTGATAATTGATAAGACAACAATTAAGGTTGATTTTAGTTATTCACTTATTTTTCATTTAATGAATTCATAATTTAGTCTATGAAAAGATAACATCGAGAGCCAAAAGTTGTTGAGATAGTTGAGATAGACCAAAGTGGTGGATCAACCAACATTGCCTTCCTGAGCCAAATCCTAAAAGTGACAAGATCCAGAGCCTACAGTAACAGCATTTTTTTGTTTTGTCCAAACAGTTAAAAAATCTCCCAAAAGAAACCGTGTTTTGTCCGTAAAATATGACATAGTGAAGCCAAAAGTGACATCATCACATTGCCTTTTTATACAGTACATGATTAAGCTTAGAGTCTGTTTTGCCCCCTGCTGGTAACTCCACATTTAAGAAGCTGGAAACAAAAAAAGTGACTCAAAATGATTAATTTGATCTTTAAAATAGTTGATTCATTGATTAGTCGATTGACTAATACATCTACGACTAAGTGTTATAACTTTAGCATTTAGGTCACAGTCTAAGCCGTGAGAAGCTTCTCAAATTGAAGTAGCTGGAATCAGAAAATTTTCTCAAAATTAATCAACACAATCGTCTATAATCAGTTGTTTAAGTCATAAAGCAGAAATGCCAAGAATTCTGTGGCTCCAGCTTTTCAGTTGTGAAAATCTGCTGCTTTTCTCTGTTTCTATCATTGTAAACTAAAGATCTTTGGATTCTGCACTGTCCAACAAAAGAAGCAATTTTCAGTACTCCACATTATGCTCAGGGGGCATTTTGTCATAGTGTTATTTTTTTAAACATTTTACAGACTAAACAATTAAATGTTTAATACATTTAAAAATTAAGATTAATTAGTAGCCTAAAATTATAGTTATCTGCAGTCCTACACAGTTAATTTGCCATCAACTGACTTAATGCGTCAATTAACTCATCATTTTATCCCTAAATTGGTGCTCATTCTGCATATTGATTAATCTTCCACCCAGATGCACCTGTGCCAATCAGCTGAGCTCTTGATGGGGAAAAAGACCATTCAAGACTCAGAGATCAACATCCAAGAGTCTCATTGGCTAAGAAAGATGACCAACTCACTTGTGTAATTAAAGCGGTATTTGTTGGCAGGTTGCACTGGATCTATACCTCTCATTGTCAATCATTGACACGGTTATTCACACAAAAAAAGCGAGTGGGATTAAGTGGTCAAGGGAAGATGATCCACCCCTGCAGTTATTTCCTCGCCGTTGCGAAGATGTTGAAGTTTAAGGGTTTTTTCCATCCCTCAAACAAGCTTGTGTCTGCGTTTGCTTTAGTTGTTCTGATCTCAGAGAAATTGGTATGTGTCACTGATTAAATCCCACTTCTTTTGCTTTGGTTATGTGGGTCTCGGTTAGGATTACACAGCTATATTTAGTGCTACGTAAATCAACATCAGAGAAAAAGAAGTGCGGTGGTGGAGCTTCTGTACTTGAGCCTCGGCGGGATGCAGCTCTGGTGCTGTAGCTTCATTCCACCTCCTCATTCTCATCCAGGAGAAAATGCCTTTAGACTTTGAAAATGTCAACACATTTGTAAGCTTTAACAATATCTTACTTCCCTACACCAAACCCACAATACTGATTTGCGACTAAGTGGGGATTAGAGAAACCTCCCCCTCCTCTGTGTTGAGCGCTCGCCAAAATGTGGCCCACTACTTCAACATAAAAGAAGACACTGAACTCAGCATTGTAATTAAACTAAATTTTAACAATTGTCGGTTCTATTGTACAATATTGAACAGGAGTCACAAAAGTGAACAAGAGGCATTGGTTCAAAAGGAAGGATCAGGTTCAGGTGATTTATGAACAGTAGATTTAAACACAGAGAAGCAAAATGTCCCTTCACAGATCAAAACACTGATGAAAAAATATAGAATTATTATAACATCATAGTATTACCCAGTAAATGTGCCACTGCAACATATGCTTCTTATTTCAAATGTACCATGTTTCAAGATCGACTTCCCCAAAAGCAGCTGTGACACCATCCTGCAAAACAAATCCTCAAATTATAAAACCTCTGAATCCTGACAGTTTGGTATCTTTTAGAATATATTATCTTACATCTATAGAGACATTATAGGATAAAGTTGATTTACTTGGTATGTTCTAGAAACACAAGTTGCAGAGAGGCACCGAAATAAATAAATATGTAAAACAAAAACCAAGAATTTGACAGGGTTTGTAGTGAAAAGGCCAATGCCATCTAAACGTTTTCAGTAAAGTACACTTTCACATTATTCACCCAGTGAGCAGCACTTAGTCCCCTTACCCACAAATAACCACCACCATAACAAAGACTAGTGTGTAGGAAGCACATCAACAGCCGTGGAGACATCTTTGTTCTACATATGGACAACAACACTATTGAACACAAATTCCTCTGAACACTGCACTAGACTCATGGGAAAATTGGGGTTCCTATTCATATTTTTGGATGTTTTTGAAGGAAAGCTCCTGAGACAAGAGAACTTTCCTTCTTAATGCAAAAATAATCAACAAAAAAAAAAAAAAATTAGTGTTTACGAAAACACCCACAAGAGAGTCGACAGTTTTTTGTGCAAAACGACGTTTTGTTCTTGAAGTTTACCGCCACATTAACGTCCTCGGGATGGGCTTGCATGCCTGCGTTTTCTTCTCATCTCATTTTATTAGTGAGAAGGTTTGTTTTGTCCATCAGGTTCTCTCACAAAAAGTTATAATTATGGTGATGGTCATCGCTTGGCCAGTTCTCCTTGCCAGGTAGATTTAGACTCACCTGGAGGCACTTTGTGTCACGGCCGTTTGTCACATATGTGCATATAATCTAATGTGTACAAACTGTCTTCTAACACACCTGAGATAGACGAGAGGCAACAGCAAGGACAGTCTGTAGAGATTTCATCTCTAATTCTCTGAGGGGGCCACAAGGATTAACACCAATTATTACTTGAGTGATGCTGAACAGCATCGTCTTTGTGTGTTATTTGTTTTAGCCCTTTTTTAGTCCCCTCTTCTACTCTTCGCTCAGACTGCCTGTGAAGAAGTGCTGCAGCCTTCAGAAAAAAAGACAGATGGACAGAATCTAAGAACCCACCACCAGCTTTTTAAAGTAGTCCCCCCCACACACACACACAGAAACAGATAAGAAAGCTCAAAGTGTGATTCTTGATTTAGTTTCAGAATGCCAGCACACAAAATGGAGCCATTTGGTGGAGCATGCTGGCCTTCCTCCTGCCAGTCTCTCTCTCCCTCTCCAAAAAACATCTCTCTCGCACATGGTATTGTTTATTAGAAGCCAAAGCTGATAGTGTCTGAGTGGACATCACCTCGGGGGGAGTAGGTGCCACATAGTTTCTGCCCTGAAGACGTACTGTAGTGAAGCCCCTCCGTACCTGACCTCTGACCCTTTCAGCTCAGTGCCACTTTACTCAGTTATCGACGCCGAGCTTAGAGAGCCCCTGCCGGAGCTCATGCAGCTCGTCTATCTTTCCATCCAGTGTATCCATGAACTTCTTCAGCTCGTTCTTCATGTTGCCCTGCTTGTGTTGACTGTCGTCTATGTCCAGCTGAAGAACCCCAATCCTCCCCTCCAGTTCCTTGTTCTTCGTCTCGGCAGTCTGTAGACAGACATTAGGAGAAAAAGAATTCAGCAGATGTTGGATACAGAGAAATCAAATTCATTTCTTGGGAGCATATGGTGTAGCAGTGCAAGTGGCTTTATCTTAGCAGAGATGCCATACCAAAGACCAAGCTTCTTACAGCTAACTGTCAATGAGATAACAGCATTTCACTCCTTTGAGTTCTGGGGAACATTTGCCAAAAGCGCTGTAGGAAATAAATCCTTATTTTCATCATCTGGACTGAAAACAAAGCTTTAGATTTAGTAAAGGTACATTTTTGCGTGAGGATGGGAGGGTAAAGCAAGTCTTTCAGACTAGCAGGTGACACAAGTGACACATTAATGCCGAAGATACCATTGAAGGGAGAGGTTTAAAATAGGAGTGCTAAATGGGTGTTGCGCCTGCATGACTGGATCCTCCAGCTGACTCCTGAAACCTGATCTTCACGTGGGGTGTCGCCTTTAAATAGAGAGGTGCCATGACCACAAACACTGAGGTAGAGTAAGTGGATTAGTTTTTTTTAAAAAGAACTAAGCCACAGAAAAGAAAACACACACACACACACACAAGTTTCACTTCCCATTAACTTGTATCTGAATGGACTGGCTGAGTTTTCATTTTGGGCCTCGTGGATAAACCGAGGTATTTGAGAAATCCCATTGTCTAGGCTTCTCCTCAGTTTGAGTAGCTGGTTAGCTAAACTCATGGTTCTGTTGTCCTTGTCATTCATCCAGCTGGCTGCTGCAGAAACAAGCGAGGCGGCTGAGCTTTTGTGAAGCACAAGAACTTCAGGCATGCCACTGTTGGTTTTATTCTCCTCCCTGCCCCGGCTTAAAAGGCAGCACATGCGCGACAGCTTGAATGATGAAATGCTGCTCTGAGTCAGTCAGAACAAGGCGAGATGAGCGTCGCTATCAACGCAGCTCATGTCAGACTTGGCCCCAACGCCATGTACAGTCATTCACCAAGCCTGGCACTTCTAGTTTTACAGAAGGTTTGATATTACTCAATGAGGAATCCGACTTAACAAACAGGGAAAGAAGGACACCTTTTCAAAGAGGCAATAAGTGTTGTACTGGGGGATGGACCTTTATTAATAGATACAGTAACCACAATGTGCGTTAGTGAGACACGTGACGGGAATGTTGTGTCACCAGCCCTCAGGCAGAACTCTCTCATTCTTTACCTCCGTGTGAAAGCGCTGCTTATACGCCTCAGAGCCTGGTAGCGTGTTGCCTCGCTGTGACAGACATCATGCACTCCTGTGTGTGCTGTGAGCTCAGGCTTTTATTTCTCCGCTGTAAATCATATCTGAGAGAAATGTGGGGTTTGTGGGATTCCTGGGTGCTTTGAACGTACCTGCAGTTTTGCGGTGATGCTCTCGCACTCCGCCATCAGCTGAGGGATTATCTCGGCCTGCTTCCTCAGATTCTCCAGCTCCTGGGAAAAATAGATACAGAAACCAGTTAATCAAAAGCCGACAACTTGTATCAGGTTGATTTTTTTTCTATGTTGTTTCTTAAGAACATTACTGCTCATTTAACAAAAGAAGCCAAACTTTTCAAATGTTAAAGAAATAGTTCAACATACTGGGAAATACACTAGATGAGGATATTGATACCGCTCTCATATGGGTGTTGTTTTTCCAGTCTTTATGCTAAGCTAAGCTAACTGTCTCCTGGCTTCAGCTTCACATTTACCGTAAAGACAGTGGCATCGATCTTCTCATCCAACTAATCGGCAAGAAAGCGAATAAACTTATTATTACCCAAAATGTCAAACTATTGCTTTTGTGAAGCAGCTCAACACAACTTTGTATAAATAAAATACAAAATTGACAGAGTTATTATTTATATCAGGAACTATCTGAATAAACTGTAAGTAAAGAAGAGTACAAAGCTTTTTGATACTCTGTGGTGCTACGGACACATTTCAGGCAGTACCGAACAAAGATGGCAGCTATACAAAGCAGGTACGGAAAAAACGACAGGCAACGTGGAGGGTGATATTGTTTTAAGTGTACAGTTCTTATTTCATTAATGTTGTTTTTTATTTTATTTCATTTATGTATTATTTTATTATTATTTGTGTGTGTGTGTGTGTGTGTGTGTGTGTGTGTGTGTGTGTGTGTGTGTGTGTTACATGTATGTTCTGTTACCTGTAGCATACTGCTGGTTGTGTCTATGAAAACATTTGATCACAAAAAAGCTACTATAGAAAGAAACCGAGACTAGACTGATTACTGACACCTTGATTCTGTTTTTCATCTCAATCAAACATCTATTATCACTCTGAAAGTTTTATCTTTCTGCCACACACAACCACACGCAACCACACACAACCACACACAACCACACACAACCACACACAACCACACACAACCACACACAACCACACACACACAGCTTTATTCTGGAGAGATGCCTAAAGGGAATAACTACACAGTCAAATAATCGAGCAGTGAAACTGCAGTGTGTCATATGACCCATCACTGGGGACTTTTCTGTTTTTTTTGTTTCACAGTTCCATAGCATCCAGAGCATCACACCAAGTCATAATTGGCCGGGTCTCTGTAGTCACCTGCTGCAGCTTTGTTCCGTTAGTTCACGTGTGGCCTGCGCTGGGGTCAATACCACAGTGAACGCTTAATAATTCATAGGCAAGTTAATAATTGGAGGAGTGGAGCATGTGCATTTCTAGGCGGGGGTGAGTCACTGGGCAGATGAGCCTCTGTGGGCCGTCTGCTGTATCAACAATGAGACTTCCTTCTGCAGGCCCCTCGGTCAGTCAGGAGTATTATGGCTCATTCACAGGACTGTGGAAATGCTGAAGCCCCGAAGGGCACGATTCTTTGCATATAAAATTTCAAAATAGCTCCAGCTCTTTGAACTACTTCTTTGCTGTTGTTGTGTAAGACGTACCACTCTCCAAGGAAGATGTTCTACTAATACTCAGGCTGCCAGGTGCTAAACTAGAATATCCCAGGCACACCGTGTACCTCAGGGAATTTAAAAGGGTCTTTACGCAGCAGAGCCATAAACGTCATGAGGTTTCAACACTATTCAATTCAAACTAAACAATTAGTTGTTTAGACAATCAACAAAAAAATGAATCAAAATATATTAAAAAATCTTTTAATCATTTAAGTCATTTATAAAGCAAAAGAATCAAACATTTGTTGGTTCCTGCTTCTGAAATGTGTGGCTATACTGCTTGTCTCTGTTTCAAATGTGACAGACTTTTTTTATTTGTTTTAAACTTTTTATTTTTTTTTATTTGATTGACTCAACCATGATATACATTTAAAGAGTGTAAAGCTTGATTTGCTGCAGTGTCCAGGTTATACAACCTTCTGGTCTATGCATAATTTTATTGGGATCAAACTAGAAAATATCTACAAGTACTTGGCTACATACTTTAAAGGCCCTTGTTAACGGCGAAAAATACTGAAATACTGTTGCTGTTGAAACAGTATACTAACTTATCTACTATTTTCCTCTTATGGCAACTGAATTTGGTTTGTTTATCTTTCCCTCTGTTTCACACATGGCTGATTGTGTCTCCCTTTCATGACACTGATAGGGGGGCCACAATCACTATAGAAAAAGGCAGCAAGACTCTCAGATGTTGCCAGAAATCGGTCCTAATCATTTGTCTGCAGACAGAAACCACATTTAACCAGCAACGAGCACAGGTCAAAAGACTGTGTGGCCGCACGGGGCTCATCCTCTTTAGAAATAACAGCACCATTCGGCTCCGCTGAGCTGACAGTTGCTAGTTTGGATCATGGACGACTGATGCAGTAGACATACGGCGATGCCGCTAATAGCATTTGTGCCAAAATTCCCTGCTGCTCTGACTACATACAAAATCAGTGGATACATTTACATCCCCCAGTCTGACTATTTTCACAGTGGAGTTTAAGTGTACCAAAACAGGACATAGATCAAGTAAATTGCTGAAAAAAAAAAAACAAGTAGCACAGAAAGTAAGATAAAAGGACATTGAAAGAAAAACATTGGGCAGTAGAAAGGTCTGGGTTTAGCTGGGTAGGCGATAACAAGACCGATCCATACAAAACCCAAGATCCCACAGCAAAAGCTATTGTTTCCTACTGAGGTATAATCACCTCCTGAGGGGGAGGAATGGTACTGAGTAAGAACAAGAGGCGAAGAGCTGAAATGTTGAAGAGGTGAAGAAGAGAAAGTAGATCTGTAACTTCAGGAGATGATGAGTGTTCACATGAAAACTGTGCTTTTCTTTATGAAGAAAGGATGAAGTGGACTGAGTGAATCATAAACTGTCAAGGTAAAATACCACAAAAAAAAACATTGTTTTACAAACTTTACAGACAGCCTTGCTCTCAACAGCGGCCCTGTTGTTTCAAGACAAATGTACTGTAGACGGCTCACCTGCTCTTTTTCGTGCAGCTCAGTCTCCAGCTCCTGCACTCGTACAGACAGTTGGGCGTTTTTCTGCTTCTCCTGATTGGCTTCGTTACACTGAGCTTCTAGTTCTGTAATCTGCACACCGAACAAAAAAAAAGGAGAAGTTGTTTATTAAAAATGTTTTTACTCTGAAAAGTAGTCAATGTGTGACAACAGGTTTTTAGAACATATTCCCATTTTGCTTACCCCATCATACTTTTATTTTATTTGTGAAATCCTACATAGTATAAGTGACGTCCTGTTGAAAACTGACACTAGCAATTAGACAAAAAAAAATAAATAAAAGCTGCAGCATGTTGCAAAATGAAGAGTATCATGCAACACCAGCCCAGCTGCAGTAACAGCCCACATTGATTATGAAACTAAAATTATTCTATTTATAGTGGACTCTGGTGCAGGGAACACAGCGCAGTACTTTGCTCGCTCAAAGTGAAGAAACGAGAGAAACTTGAGCTTTATCAAAGTTTGGTGAGGGACTCACTTATCCTACCATACAGATCTTAAATGATAGATTAACAGATAATCTACTCATTTTGAGAGAATTTGTTGTGCGGTTTTGTTCCTTTTATAAAAAAAAGAGGCAACAGCGTTTCTAACCGGTCACCTTTTCTGCCAGCAGGTTGGAAGGGTTTGTCTACATTATTTAACTTCCCTGACTGTATTACCTTTTCCCTGAGCGTGTCACTCTCTTCCTTGCAGGCACTAAGTTGTTTCTTCCAGCTCTCTACATTAGCGGAGGACTCCTGCAGTGCGTCCACCAGCCTGGCATTATTTTCTCTTAAAGTCTGCAGCTCTGTTTCCCACTTCTTGGCGTTGGTGTTGCTGTCAGACCAGAGAGAGACAGAGCGATTAATGGAGGAAAAAAAATTCAGCAGGTTAGTGCTGAAATGCCTGGGGCATGTGCCCACTGACATGACACACAATGCTACAATATCCTTCCGGTCATGACTATTTAATTACGTGTTGATGTACATCAAACTGCCAAGACAGAATTCGATCATTAAAATAAGAAATAAGTGGGAAAAGTCTCAAAAGGTCTAATGAGCTGCAGCCCTGATATGTACCAACATACAGTTTGAGTTAGTGTGTGTGTGTTTCTGTCTTGTCATTAAGGTTGAAGAGATTGTGATGTATCTTTAGTATGCATCGCTGTTCCCTTCCACATGCATGGCTGGTTCGAAGTGTTCTGCTCTCCATAAAATGCGGACAGACTTGTACCGCGGCATTCTGCAACCCTAGGCTGTTTCACCGCTGTGACACATTTCCACAAAACAAACTCTCAAAGCATTGTGAAGGCATGGAAACGGGCCAACCGAGACAGGGAGCAATGGTGGACCAAACGGTGTTTTACAACCACAAGTTGGAGGGGTTAACGATACATGTTAGCTTGATGCACTGGGTTGAAACAAATGTCTCTCCTAAACGTTTTGTTTAGAATCCGTGTTTTAAACAGGCATGATAAAGCTTTATTACAGATCCGTATCTTCCTACATAGGGTGTTTCCTGGAAATAATTTGGTAACAATTATAAAGAGACCGCTGCTTGAGTTTAGTTAGTTGTCCATAAGAATTTAATTAATTGAACTGGTCAATGTAAACCAAAGTAAATATTCGTCGGTACAAAAAACAAGCAAAGAAGGGAAGACCACTTTATATTTGACTTTTCGGCAAACAATGTGCCTTCCTATGAGCTTAGAGCATTTTACACGCGGCGAAATTCAATTTACTCATGCAGATGTTCATTTCATTCTTATTTTCTTGTGTGCGTTAAGCTTTAAGTATTGCCAGTGAAGGTCTGCTAATTGGTCTTTGTTTTACCTCAGGATCTTATATTCCATCTGGATCAAATGTCAGTGATTATTTTGTTGCTACCCAGTACTAATTCTGGCTAAATTTATTCACTGTAGTTTTAGTTGACTCAGATGCCTTTGGGTCATTTTAATCCCATCTGGAACCACATCTGGTGTTTCATGCAATTACCGATTTATACACTCAGCATCTGGATTATAAAGGCCATATAACCAAATGGAGGAGTAGAACATTGTCACTCTTTAGATTAGATCAGATGATTTCTGAGCCCTTAGTGGACATGTTATTATCCCGGCAGCAATCAAATAAACACTTTGGTGCAGAGATAATTAGAAAAAGAAAAAAAATAATTGTGAAAGTGATTAGGTGCTGCTGTGAGTTAAAATGATATGATGCCCGTTGAAGTGAGTTTTGCTGTATTGTGAGATTATGTGGCACGTGATTTTATCTTGAAGGGGGGAAAAACATTTATATGCAAATCACATTAAAAAGAGGTTCTTCTGAGGTTTCTATGAAAGTAAACCTTGCCTCTGTTCTACTGCAGTCTTGAGACGTTCGTTCTCGGTCTTCAGTACAGCAGCCTCCGGACCAACATGGAAGATTTTCTCATCATCTGTTCCATTAAGGCTGGACGCCTGGTTGGATGAGGGCGTCTCACGTCCAGACTCCTGGTAGAGGACAGAGGGTGATGTGTTATGGTTCAGGGCAGTTTTTGATTCAGTCTACCTGCAGCTTTCTAATGGTCTGATGGGTCAAAATCCATAGAATGTGTCTCATAAATCTATCTCTGACTGTGAAAAAGGGCCCTAGGCAGTGAAACACTGAAAACACCCCGTCAACACGTCAGCTTTGACAGTGGAGGGGTGTGGGAAAAGTGATGCCAGTATTTATCATGTCATATGGCCCAGCAGCTTTGTGTGTCTCAGAGTGGGATTCCTGCCATCGGGAGTCAGTGCAGGCAGAGAGCAGGCCAGGATGCTGGATGTACCTCCAATCAATGCTGCTTACTTACGGACAGAATTATCAACTTGAGATCATTGGTGTTGAACTGAGAAACTTGTATTGGTTTATTATTTTCACTGCTGTGGTGCCTGCCAGGTAGTAAGTAGCTTAGGATAACTTTTGACCTTTCTTTTAGGACAATTCACTGTGTTTTGTATTGACATGTTATATTCAACCCAAGCTTCATAGGCCTGTGTTCATGTCAACATTCAAACTTAATTATTTGAATACTTGATTATGCCAGAAGCTATAATTAAACATATAATCTGTACCCATTGGTGCTTGTGGAAAGGAAAGTGAGCTAAACTGAAAATTTTTAATTGCTTATTTTCTCTGCAGTGTTGCTAGTTTTCTCTCTGTACAGTGACTGTAGATGAGACAGTAAGATAGAGGTGTAATCAGAATTTCAGACAGCAGAGAGATATCCTTTACCTGGGAGTGATTGCTCATCGTCTCCACCTTTTCTTGAGATTCCCTTACTACCTTGGCTGCATCTTTTACCTCCTGGAACTTCTCAGAAAACTGAAAATATGAGAGAGACGTGAAAGAACTGTGATGATTAGTGGCACTACAAGCTGAAATCCAAGCTGAAATGTCATACGCAGTGTGGCTCATCTTAAAATGTTTGTTTGGAGATCATGGAGCCGGCTACCTAGTGATAGTGAGGATTTAAGAATCACATATACCCTTAAAACATTTTCTGATTGCTTAATTTCCCCATCTGATGTTCAATTGGTAAAACATGTTGCACAGTCACTCTCCAGTTTTAGGAAAAATAGATAAATCAACTGTCTCTAAGCTTTATGGATGCTTTTGTGATTTCATGTGATGCTGCGGAAATGTTTCCTCTCACCTTGGCCAGCTGCTGCTCTGAAGCAAAGCCCAGTCCAAACACAGTGTTGGCCCTGCTGTCCGCCCACTGGCCAAACTTCTGCGATGTCTTGGTGAACGTCATGTTCGGCGTTATGGTACTGTTGATGATCACCTGTTAGGACAAAACAGCTTATCATTAATGTTCTAGCCCTGTTGGATATCATATAGCTAATCAATCCAGATGTATATTGATTTATATTGATTTTGAAAAGTGTATGTCTCGTCCAGCCGAGACCTATTAAAGAAGGAGCTCCAGCAGCTGCATTTACATGATGAATAGTCCTATTGATTAAGCAAAGGACAACCCCCTATTGTAGCTTTATAATCTGTAATACCCACGCTGACAAATTTGATTACAATTTGCTGCATACTATTTATTTTTTTTTTTTCTTAGGGTGATCCACTGATCCATATGCATGTTTGACAGCCTTTCTAAAATACAAAGCTATTTTGTAAAGCAATCTTTGGACATATTTAAAGAGTACTGATCTTCTGAAGAAATGGTAATTATAAATTAATGATGCAGGAGAGTTTCATTGTGCCCAATAATGTCCTGTGAATCAAATTATCTATCTTAAATGCTTTTTCATTTTAAGCATATGTAACAGAGTCTACTACACCCCTTGTTGTTTCACATGAAACAAGCGGCAACATAATTTCACTGGGATGCTATTAACATATTGTCGTAGCGTCCGTCTGTTCAGGACTTTTGGGGTTGTTGAGTATCCAAAGGTTTGTCTGAATTGACGGAGAGGGCCATACCACACAAACAGACTTTGTTACGACTTAATGATGAATCAAATGAAAGCGGAAGTGTTAAAGGTTTTACAGCTGCCAAACTTTAAGTCCAAAGAGGGCTGCTGCCTCACAATCTTGGCACCAGAAAATGGCTGACAAATTTTCATGACATTGTATTCCTTGAGCTGCCCAAAATTAATATTGCAAAATCCTCCAATTTGGAAATGTGGTCACACGGAGTAGTGCAAATAAAGTCTAAGCTTCGTGGGTCACGACCAGAGAAAAACCATACATTACACGCTACTTTATTTATTATGGTCAAGCAGTCCATGGGAGACCCCATGGGCAGGGCGGTTGAACGGGTTGTTTAGAGTCTGTTTGTGTGTGTGCCAATCTCTATTTATTTATTTATTTATTATGTTTTTGTGAGCAAATCTTTATTTGCAATTGTGAGACAAAATGGCAGAAATAATTTGAATATTTTGCATGCACATACAGAATATACCCCACCCATGTCCACCCACACACTGCAGTAGTGACCTCTAAGTAGTCAAATGACATTCTCCATATTTGCTCACCTATTGTAGATAAGCAGTAAATCAGCTGCTAGAAAACATCTGCTGCAGTCTTAAATTGTAACTAGTGCACGAGGCAGCGACAGTAGAAACCAATAGATGCAGAACACTATTTCAGCCTGACCAGACTGCACAGATTTGTGCGAATTTACTGAATCACTGTAGATATATGAAATATGAAAATATAAATGAAATATAAGAACAGCTAGATGTGCATGTAAACACAAACAGCTTTAATTTACTACTGCGCATGTACACAAACTCTATCTCACTACCAAGATATAAGAGAAGTTAAAAACAGCACATGCAAATTACCCTAACAATTAAGAAACAATGGACAGTTTAATCACAGTGCAGCCCTTGTTTCATAGCAACATGGCTCTGATCACAGGATTCGAGAATTCAAATCGCTGACAGACTCGTGTCCTTTTCTACGCCCCCACCGTTTCCCTTTTCATCTTTTCAGTGGCAGAGGTGTTGAAACGCTTTACACTGCATCGTTACTGGACACAGAGACCCAAAAAGCAGAGGCTGAGCTAACAGAATGAGGACATTAGCACACAATCAATACCCACATTTCTGACCCATTCAGAACAATGCTAATGGATCCTGAAGAGGGAGATCACATAAAGTGTCATTTACTGCAAATATTACAGTCGCAACCTCTGATTCAGGCTGCATTCCCACATCAAGGGTTTATAAGGAGAGGGGCACATTAAGGTGCCAGTAATCGGATTTTAAAATCATGACTCTTTCAGAGGCTTTATCAAAACAAAAGGTTACCTAATTTCCCCTGAAGAGGAACCTGAGCAAAGCCTGAACAACACTCACATGTCTCATCTCAAGCAGCTGAGTGAATATTTAACAGAGTTCACCGTGTTGGCTCAAAGAGAAGTGTTGAGATAAAATGAAACTTTAATGATCATTGTGGAAAAACTGGGCCGTTGCTGCAGAATGAAGCAAAAAAATAAAAGGAAAGATTGAGGTAACCAGATGGTTAGCATACGTAACCAACCTTTTAAACATTACCTGTCAAAAAGAATGAATGAATCTACAGGTTACCCTCAAATTTATCAGATTAATCACATGTCAATCAGCCAATTGGAGTCAATTTCTTCTCAGTTTCATCTCTCTTTGTTTGCTAGAAATCCTGTCAAGAGCCTCCTCTACATAATCATGTTCACAATGTTTGCTTGAAGATGTATCTCTTCAAATTGACAACCGACTTGTCAAATTCAACTTGAACTGAGGTAGTTAACCTGTCCCTTGTTGGGCTGATATGCCGGAACTGCTAGATTTTATGACAGAAAACATATGTAACTGACTCTTGATTTACGAATATAAAATGGGCATTTAAAAAGGAGTGAAATTGGTTAAATGAGACAAGATTAGCCGGGTTTTTTTTTTAAATAACCTATAGGTGTAAAGGTACAAATTGAAGCTACAGTGAGTCACTGAACATGCCTCTGTCGGTGTTATGTAACAGAATAACAAGCAGCATGAGCAAGATCAACTTTATACCCCTGAAACCCCCCCCACACACACACACACACACACACACACACACACACACACACACACACACACACACACACAACAGACCTTGCACCAGTGTCCTGCTGTGCACCTGAAGCTCACTCAGAACTCACAAGTAGGGCTGAACCATAATCCAAATTGATCGATGATTGACTTAATTATTTCAAGTTAATTGTGATGAAAAGCTAACAAGTTTTTGTTTTACACATTTGGAGAGTTTGGTTTGATGTAGAGCTGAATTAAGTCAATTAATCAACTACTTGATAGACAGAAATCTAGAACCATTTTGATGGTACAAACCCTAGTTCCAGTTTTTACATTTTTAGAATTCTTTGTCTTTTAGAATCGTAAAACTGAATATCTGTTTTGGACTGTTGGTCAGACAAACCAAGCCAATTTAAGCCATCACCGTGGACATTTTGGACAATTTGTTGACATTTTGTTGATCAAACCATTAATCGAATAATCAAAATTGCCAATCAATCATTTACTTTTTTTAATACTGTATGTGTGTTTTATCTTTTTTACTTCATTTTTTATCTTTTTATTTATTTACTCCTGCTGCACTGATTTCCACCAATGTAATTTTGTTGCACCCATACAATTACAATAAAGTATCTTGAATCTTAATTTATGTAATTTATATTTAATTTTTGCCATATTGTGATTTATATTGCGAGATATTTTGAAAAAGAAAAATAGTGACAATAAATTCAACCATATAGCCCTGCCTTGCGCATAACTAATCTTTGAACAGGTTATTGATTCTGTATTATGGTTGAAGGGCTACAGAAACAGGAGTAGCAACATGAGTATCAGCAGAAAAATGCATCTGTGGAAACCCAAATAATTATCTGTACGCTAACATACAAGACTTCTTGGTTGTCCCCATCTTCATTAGCTCTGTAACTGTATGTTGGCATGTACTGTATGAGTGAACAACTAAGTGAGCAAGCGAGTGAGAGCGGGAGGGTGAGACAGAGGGAGGGAGAGCAGAGTGACACTGGCAGCTGTGCCGGTGGTGAGCTGGGCTGTGGATCAAGTAGCACAGGAGGCGCAGAGCGAAGCTGGGCTGGCTAATGGCCTGAGGGTCAGATGGAAACTCCGAGACACCCAGGAGGTTATTGGAGAAATCTTCCTCAGCTGATTATGTGTCTGCAGAGTGCACAGAATCTGCAGAGTCAGTAAGATAGGAGATATAGAACATGGGAGAGGAGTCTATGAGAGGGAAAGAGCTGTGATCTCTTGTCAAGCACCAAATGCCAGAATGTGTCATAGCTGAAAACAAGGAAGACCTCTACACAGAGCGGTAACTTTTTTTAAGATGATAAAAAATCATCAATCAAGTCTTGGTTATCTACAGCAGTGGTTCTTAACCTGGGGGTTGTGAGATAATTTCTGGGGGCCACCAGATGGTTGGGGAGAAGAAGAAAAAAAAAAAAAAACATAATTTAGACTGGGGAATGTTTTTTATATTATTGTGTGAAGTTTGGTGCATTTCATGTGTTATATTCAGAAGCTTCACGCTAACACCAACCTCATTATTCTGGGGGGTCGCAACTCAAAAAGGTTCTTGAGCCCAAACTCTTGGCTAACTTCTGACTCCATTCCACATATTATAAAACAAGTTTGTTCTTAATCCGAAACACAATATTCTGAAACATGTTAATTGAATATTGTTTCATCGGGTGGCTTGTGGCTCGGAGGTAGAATGGCGGCCCCGTAACCACAAGGCCACATGTCCGTCCACGTGTCAAAATGTCCCAGAGCAAGACACTGAACCCCAAGTTGCTCCCCAGTGCTGAATGTATAGCTGTCCACTGCTCCTAATACTTGGTTACTGGGTTAAATGCAGTAATATAATTTCCCTACATTGTACTGTGTGTATGTGGCGATAAGTTTTTTTTTTTTTTTAAAAAATATATTATATATTACTGTGCTTGCTCATAACATTGGGGTACCTCACTATTATACTCACTAATTGGTCAACAATTGCAAACTTCAGTGAGTTCCAGTTAAATGTATGGCACACAGCCTAGTTTTTGAAGGATATATATAAAAAATAATGGTGACAAATGGGCAGCGAGGACTGTCCTGATGATGATGAACAGGCAGAACTGGCAGCTGTGTTATAACTGAAACACAGCCAAAGAAAGGCGAGATGATGGTCGCCATGTCCACTCATCAAAGCAGAAAGCCAAAATGGAAAATTGTGATTGCTCATCAAGCAGAGGTGTGGTGTAGATGAAGTGAAATGTTAAATATATTTTGTGTCTGCCAATCACTTTAATGACCTGATGCATTTGATCTCACCATATATTAAGGACTGCTAAAACACGCGGTTCCCTGATGGCAATGACACAGGTTTGGTTTTAGAAGGGAGGCGGGGGATTAACATAGCTGGAGTGAGGGGTGCACCACCACATTAAAATCATAAAGTGAAGGCTAGATGGAGGATCTACTGACTTACATACTATGACTGAGCTGGCCCTCATGCTTTCCATAATCATAATAGCGGAAGCCTAATTCAAAAGTAAGAAATTATGTTTTCATTTTGTATTATTAAAGCTCTGATTTTACATTACAGAAAATGTAGCTTCATGACTGTAGAAATAAGGGCCGGAACATGCTTCTCCAGGCTGCACATGCATGGGTCCCTGCATTGATCCACAGACCTTATAATAATATTAATATTATAATAATATAATATTATAATTCAAGCTTGAGACGAGACAATGAGTGGGCAATCGCAGTCCCAATAAACATCATTACAACATACAGTAAATGCAGTGTCTAGGGCTAGAATCAAATTTCTACTATGATTCAACTTTGAGTCTTTCCAGTCAGCAATGCACAGCAGCCTTTTCATTGGAAAAAGTTAAATACTTGCTTTAGATGACATTCATGTTTTTTTCAAATTATTTGTTATTCCAGTTTGTTTTTCTAACAGTCAATGACAGGCAATGTTGTTTACAATACTGAACTTCCTGATATTGGAGATGCATATTAGCTCATACCAGCTTTGGTGTGAGTGCACTATAATCCTAATGGATGATTGTTTTGGGACTTGTATCAGCCCAGTGCATTCTCTCATCATGATGGCTGGGAAAACAGTAAAGTACCCAATCTAGTTTGACTTTAATGATTCATCCAAACTCCAACTCAAAAGTGTGTAGGGCAAATACTGGAGTCTGAAGCTCCCTGTCCCTTTCATCACCAGTGGAAATAATGCTGGGTCTAGGTGGACATGAAACTTTATGACATACAAGTAGAGAAACTATATGGTGCACTTGGGGTGCAACCACAATTTTACAGGAGGGCAATGTGATGATAACACACAGGGAAAATGGCTGTTAGTTGGCCGTATACATTAAACTAGTTAAAAACTGACATCTGGCAAACCTGCCAGCCACATTTTACAAACTCACTTAGATGAATTTTAATTATTATTCTTGGCAGATATAAGTCTTTTAGCTCACCAGCTCTCGGCACATGAGCCAATATGTTAATTTTGGACACCGGCTGTGAGAGTAGTAAGAAATGAAGAAAAATAGGTAGTTAAAGGGAGAATATGTAGTAGAGCCGTTTTTTTTTTTAAACATTATTTCAGAAAGTTATTATACTTGAAATAGTACAGTAAGAATACCCTTTACGGTGTTGTCACAATAGGTTCATCGCTGTATGAGAAGTGTGATTTAGGATGAGCGAAAGTCAAAAGTGCTGAGATGCTCCTCTACTTGCCATATCATCCTCAGCGAGTTGCCCAGCCATCACGGATGGAGGAATATAAGCTGACGGCCTGTCATAGTTAGTGTGTACAGCAGCACAGGCTATTCTTCTGGACAGACCTGTCTCCCTCGCAGCTAGAGCACACAATACAAACTATATTTAACATTTATTTGATATGACTCAACATTTCCTTCATTTCGGTTGCTTTGCTCATACCAACATGACTTACTGAAATTAACTGGAAACGGATCTCTATTTAAATCGACATTGAATTTTATTTAATAAAGGTTCGTCTTCATAACTCTCATATAGCTGCTGCCTGTGGACATTATAGGACACATCCTGCTCAAGGTTACAGGAGGGTTGAGAGTATCAGGACAGGGAGGATAACAGGAGTGGGAGAGCAGAAAGAAGACTCCTGGCCTTGAGGATATAGAGGACGTACAAGCCCATATATGCATCGATTGAGAAATAAAGTCGATTTAGATCTCTTTCTTACAAAGAAAACACGTTATTTGATAAAGACTTGTGCTGTAGCTGCAAAAGTGCTGCTTGATGACATAACAAATTAGAGTCTTGCTTCTCTGGCTTCTTGCCGTGGGACGAGAGCTATTTTGAAGCTAACATATTCTGACCCAACAATGCTACGCAGGAATAGAGAACTAATACGTTCTTAATTTATTTTAAAGATTTACTTGCACAGGAAAATGTGTCCCTAATCTAAAAATCTCATATGCCGTTTGCATTATTTCTCACTGTTAAGAAGTCCTACAGTATGCAATAGCAGAAAAGGCTTGCTATGCAAATACTTTGCATTCACATACATCTATGTTGAGTTCCTGTGAGACCCACCCTTCAGCTGTTGGGTTGGTAATCCTAACACTGAACTCAACAGGCCCTTCACCCAAACAGAGAGGTGCATGGTAAAAATATGTACTATAAAAAGGACACAAATAGATCCATACTGTCAACCCGTTTGGTCTCTGAAGTGGCACTGCAGGTAATCTGTGTGATTTAAGATTGTGCAAAAGGTGATTGCCTGACGGTGTCTGCAGAGGGATACCACTGTCATAACTCTCCTCCAGTCTTCACACAGAGAGAAGACTCTGATCGCCATGGAAACACATACTCTACTCTTTCCGTTAGCGGAGGAAGGTGTGAATATGAGACATAGGCCTACTCATATGGTGTCTTTTGTCACAGGCATGATTTAATGTCAACATCATGTTCTTGCGTTGACTAATCAAAAATCATTTTGGAAAAAGAGCTACGGAGAATGTTCACATACGGTGCATGTTATATAACCAAGCGATTCGTTGTTCTTCAACACACATGGGTGAAATATAATTCAAAAGAAAAACATCAAATCAGGTCAAAAGTCAATGCAGAGGGATTTGACGAAGAGCTTATCCAGTGGGACCACTATTTACAAGGATGACTGTTTGTTGATGACAGTAAATCACAGATAATTTGGTTTAATTATGACTCAACAGGTGTGCAGCTCTTGGCTGCTTTTGGTCATTTATTAAAGAGGATGATTGCTGATGTTCAGACGTTGATTTCAATATACATGTCACTGTTCTGTGCTGAATTATCAATACATACGGTATGATGGGTTATAACATTTTGATAGGTTTATGTGGTTTAGTTTTCAAAAAACATATTTTTGTTGTACTGCACATTGCTGCAGCTCCTCTTTTCACCCTGTGTGTTGAGCTCTCTGTTTTAGCTACAGAGTGAGACATCACACTTCTGTTCCATCTTTGTTGGTAGTCGCACATGCGCAGTAGCTATGTAAGGACTACTAGCCAGTCAGAAGCAGAGCATGAGGGCGTGCCACGCTAGCAGCTAGGCGAGAATTATAACATGTCTTACAAAGTGACGCACATTGGTCACAGAAGTAAAGGCTGGACTACAATAGAGCTGTTTGGAGCAGTTTGTGAACAGTGTTTCCTGTTGGAGATGATAAGTCCCTTTGGGGTGGACTTTGGGCTTTTTCACTTTGTAAGGCAAGGCAGCTTTATTTGTATAACACATTTCAGCAACAGGGCAATTCAAAGTGCTTTTACAGTGCAGTATAATTATTTAACAACTATTTAAAGATAGGCAACATCAAAAAGAAAGGTCTTCACCCTTGATTTAAAAGAACAGAGTTGCGGCGGACCTGCAGTTTTCTGGGAGTTTGTTCCAGATATGTGGAGCATAAAAACTGAACGCTGCTTCCCCCTGTTTAGTTCTGACTCTGGGGACAACAAGTAGACCTGTCCCAGACCACCTGAGAGGTCTGGGTCGTTCAAAGTGTAGTAGCAGATCAGAAATGTATTTTGGCCCCAAACCGTTTAGTGATTTTTAAACCAGCAAAAGTATTTTGCAATCAAGTCTTTGAGGCACAGGAAGCCAGTGTAAAGACTTCAGAACTGGAGTGATGTGATCCACTTTCTTGGTTTTAGTGAGGACTCGAGCAGCAGCGTTCTGAATCAGCTGAAGCTGTCTGATTGATTGTTTTTTTTTAAATGTCAACTGTCTCTCCTGAGAGCAGTTAAATGTTTCCCATCCTCTTTTTCTTATATGGTTACACACACACACACACACACACACTTACAGTATGCACACACACATACCTTGGATCCATCCACGCTGATGATGCGGTAGCTGTTCCGTGTGCTGTCGTAAAAATAAGAGACAGTGACGGCCTGCTTGCTGGCAGGGACCCAGTTCTTCTTGGTGGTTGGGTCGATTTGGAAGACATGGGCCCTGGTGGTGTAGATCGGCTGCTCCCTGGAGAGCAGAGGACAGAGGAGAGGGATGATATGAGGGAAGGACAACTGCAGATAAGACACACAATATGCAACTACAGGGACTGTGTCTCCAGAGATGCAGAGTCCTTTGAGTCTCAGCACGGACAGACAGGTGATAATGTAACACGAACACTAAACCTTAGCAAAGCCAGTAGCACATCAACACCCCCTCCCCTCTCGTAGGCAACAGTAACACATATCTAGGTGTTTGTGTGAGACTGTGCACTTGTATGCATGTGTATGCACTTGCATCTATTGTCTAATGGGAGATTTCCCCTGTGCATCAAATACATCCAAGACAATTATCTGCGTGTGGTAACACGGTTAAACGAGGAGAAGACTCACCGTCTCTCAGAATCAATAACTATGTGGCGGACAGTGAGTGGTGTGTGGACGTTGAAATGTGGTCAGAGATTAATTTTCCTGACATTTGGAAAAATTGCTTTTATTAACATCATGTTTTCAGAATTTCAGCCATATCACCAAGCCCTATTAGAATTACTTTACATTGCTTCTCTTCTCTTTAGCAGTCTGTAAAAACATTTGCTCAATTCCTAGAAGATCTTTTTGCACAGCCGATTGCACAACAGCTCTTAACCATTTTAGTAATGTTTTTTTTTCTTCTTTTCTTTGGTTGATACGGATTGTTTCGTGTTTGCCACTCAGTGCTGAGGGCCCATGGCAACTTCATAGGAGCATTTTCACTAAAATTAAACCATTACAATTAAGGCCAGCAGTTATGTAATGCCAATGGTAAAAATAATCTTTTTAATTAAAACACTGAAATTAAACCTTCAATAAAGCAATGGTGAGTCACCTTTATAGAATAAACTACAGCTGTATTGGGAAACAATATGTTAACATGACTTCCACCAATCATGGGAACACCAGGTAATTAAAACTCTGCTGAACTACTGAGTCATCTCAATCAGTGACCAATTGCAGCCAGTATCCACATTATTGTCTTTCCTAGTGGTACTGCTATGTCTGGCCATTTTAGCTGATCCACAGCAAACATCTTCTTACTGATTTCAAATCCTTCTGATTCCTTTATACAATCTATTAAAAGGTTAAACTTGCAACCATCTTTAAATGTCCAAAATGGAATTAGCTATCAAAAGCACAACTCAACAATAATTGTGATGGGGAAAAGTCCAAAATCATGTCATCTATCTTTAAGAGGGTGAAGTAATCTGCCTCCCAGCAATGAGCAGCTCGCTGCCCGTGTGATCCAGAAGAGCATAAACATGGGGATGAAGGAGCAGGATCAGACCGCCTGTTACACTTGAATGACTGCAGACTGAAAAAATACAGTGGAAATGTTTCTCCTCTTTATGACATCCACAACACACATCTCTTTCTCTCTGCGACTATTCTCTCTCTCTGTCACACACACACGTATGTGTAGGTGCAGGGTAAGGATGTGGGTTATCTCGGAACTGGCAAACACAGCGGCAGTCTCCACAGGCCAGAGACTGATTCAAGAACCACATATAAACAGACATTATCATCAGCTTCATCTCACAGATTGAGGACCATGGAACGAACACACACAAACACACACGAACACACACACACAATGTAGAGTTTTATGCTGTTGTGAAATATGTTCAGTAGAAAGTCCTCTGGCATCAAGGCAGCAGCATATACTATACACATATTAATATTATTTCTTCTTCTTCTTCTTATACTTATTCAATCATGAGTGTCAAATCCATATTTCTAGGATGGTGTTCAAGTGCAGCTTGTGGTAAAAAATAACCACACCTGCATGCAGTACACTCATATTCTCAGTTTTTATACAAACTTGACATAGAAAAAACACCACTGGAGGAAGAGAAAAACCACTTGCACGTTTTAAACGGAAGTGCTTTACAGGGACTGGACCCAGCAGGTTTAAATAAAATAAAAAAAAAAATAAAAAAGGTGAGCGCAGGTGGTTGTAATGCTCCTCTATAAAGTTCCAAGAGCGAAGAATAATTAAATGGAGTGGCTGGATGAGAGATGAGAGGACAGCTCAAGAACTCAATAATGGATGAAGAAGATGGAGAATATGGGAGAGACAGATGGGAAGTACTTGTCCTGCTGGAAGTCAAAATGTGAAGTGAATGTGTCTTTCAGGCAGGGCAAAGTTTACTGGGCACTCACACTGCTTCACACTACTAGCCTACTTGAAAAAGTTGGTATATCACCTCTGTGTTTCTGTCTCAGTGTTTCTCTTGGTCTTCTTATCTTGTTAACTTTTATTTTATTGGTTTGTCCTGGCATCTTATGCAAGTCCAGTCGCCCCGATACCTACTCTTACTTAACAGATCACTAATCTCCACTGCACGTCATGGTCTCACTTGGTCCCAGGAGAAAAAGTATTTTCTAGCAAACTTTCTACAGTACATCACTTTTTGTGTTAACCTTGTCAAATCCTGATACTTTCTAGTATTCTTTAACTTTCTCTATTTGCTTTCCCTTCTTGGCCTACCATTTACTTTAATGACATGAGAGGTTAACTAAATGTGTGAAGTGGGCCCAAGGGTGCTGAGCTGGACACAGTGGCACAGACACACTTTAATTGGTGCAGCTGAAAAACCTTTCACACGCAACAAAACCATTACAGATATTGCATTTTTTAGAGCATGGGGATGTGATTAAAAAGATAAGCCTAAATCCAAATCATCTGAGAGCTTGTTCTTAAAAAGTCACTAAATTTATTTCAAACAAAAAGCTGCTAAAGCTAGCAAAAGCATAAGCACATGGTCCTCCAGTATGGCAAGACTAGAGGTTTTATTAACAGGGTACAGATGGTGCCATTGTTGTTGTAATGCAGTACAGCAACTGGCAAAAGCAAGTAGTCATTCAGTTCAGTATTACTTTAATGCACTACTTTGAGGTCCCGAACGAATATAATGTCGGACAGACAGGCAGGCAGCGATAATTCATGAGCTAATAAAGCTTTTACTTTCACTGGGATTATGGTTCTCACAGAAATGAAAGCCTAATAAATTCACTGTCCTTTTTAAGCCTAATCTCAGTCTTCATCTGCTTTGGGAACAACAAACCCCATTATACAGATCACTGTTGTCGCTTTACATGCACACGCACACACACATGCGCGCGCACACACACGCACGCACACACACACACACACACACACACGCACACACACATGCGCCACACACACACACACACACACACACACACACACACACACACACACACACACACACACACACACACACACACACACACACACACACACACACACACACACACACACACACACACACACACACACGATGACCTTTGCAGCAGCAGTGTCTGGAGCCAGCTCACACTGGCAGTGGAAGAGAAGTGAAAGGCCACTGCTGAACACATGGATGCACTCAAACAACTGTTGGTGGAATCAAGTGATCTGCTTTTCTGAGATAAAAAAGCATTAGGTTGATTGATTTTACTGGATAAAAAAGAAGAAGATGTCATTTGGGACTTTATGAACACTGGATTCTTGTCGGTTGTGCTGTCCCCATCTGGTGCTTTAAATAATTTACAGGTGTGTGTGTGTGTGTGTGTGTGTGTGTGTGTGGGGGGGAGGTTTAAGTAAGTACTGCACTGTCAATCCCTATGTGCACCTCAACACCCACATCAGGCCCACCCACACTGATGATGCAGCAATTGTGTTGTGTACCGGCAAAAGAATAAATTAAAAACAAAGGAACGCGCTGACAGCCAGATACCTGAGGACTAAGTCAAACTGTACCTATAAAATTTCCTTTAACATTTAATTAATCTATTTCACAAAATGTTATGATGGAACCCTATAACTATGGTTTCAACTGTGAGGAGGATAAGTGTTGCAAAAAGCTTCCATGTTAGTGTGCTAAATAATTGCATTAGAATACCTTTTGAGAAGCAAAATATTGTGAGTGATGCATGACTAAGCCTGCCTGACTCATTTTCTCTTAGATCCTTTCAAATGTTAGCTTATCACTACCTGCGATTTAGCCAAACACTGTATTCTCAAGAGTTTAAGTGAAGAAGGATAATCCTGCTGCTTAAAGACGACATTTTAAGATGATGCAGGATGCCACCGGGCCCTGAGAGAAAGTGTGAATAATAGCAGCTTTTATCTTTGACTAAAGAGTGAAAACAGCCTCATCCAGATTCCTGAGTTTAAAGAATTCACTCCAGGCTCATTCCCCAACCAAACTTTCCCCATCAATCAGTTATCTACTCCTCTGTCCGAATGAAACGGACACATGTCAGCCGTTTAGATTATTATTAGTGATTTGGCAATATGATGTCAAACACAGGCTTTGTAGCCTATTTGACAGAAATCAGCAGTCTCAGCAGCTTCAGAAACGTGCACTGCAACATTCTTTACGTTCCTACAGAGAGTGAACATAATGTTGCTTTACCAGCTCCAGTACTCACACATGTGAGGTAGCAAATATAACTACACAAATTTAGAGATAAATGAGTACAAGGGTTGAGTCTGACAATGCAGTAGTGCTCGGAAATTAAATATAGAGGAGGTAAACATTAGGGCTGCCACCTCTTAGTCGATTAGTTGACTAATCTGTCGTTTTGGTCTTAGTCAACTAAGATTTCTTTAGTCGATTAGTCATTTTTTATGCTTATCCATGCTTAATGACTTTTTTTCCAAGAAACTTATGAGCACATTTATGGTAAAGACAAGATTTAAAGTGGTGCTTTTGCAGGATTAATTGTGGAAAAACTCAGTTTTACAGATGGTTAATTAACTACATTTATATTGTGCTTTTCTAGTCTTAATCACCTCTCAAAACGCACAGCTCTGTCAATTAAATCAACTAATCGATTAGTCGACAAAATCGTATAAGTGTTAGTCGACTAAGAATTTCTTTAGTCGAGGACAGCCCTAGTAAACATACTATATGTATGTTGTATATTTAATTACTTTTGTTCCTTTTACATGACAAGTTGAGGACTTCCCGCTGTGAAATGTTAGTGACTTATTGACAAAAGACACAACTTTGGGAGCATTATAAATCTTTTAGCATGCTGACGTGCATAATCTACAAGCAGTGAACACATTACATTACTCCAGGCTCCACCACTTCAGGTGCTGAAGTGTCAAATTCACAACGGCCGAGTTGCACTTAAGCAGGACAATCACCAGGCTACATCAATTACTTAACGTACATTAAAAGCAGAATATGTATAAAATGCTGTCCTTGAACCTAAGTGGTCTGGCTAATACAAGAAATTTGCATTTCTGTCTGTTGAAAGGATTTAAGTGACGAACGCTGCATTACTCACTTGTCAAATATCAGTACAGTACGGTAAGGACAAGTGAGTTAGAGCACTTATACTTCATCCCTTTATCTGCTGGTTCTGATGACAATAAACTAAGTTACAATTGTTTTTTTCTGTGGCACCGAGTAATAAAAGAACATCTCCCAAATCTCTCAGAGAGACAAAATGAAAAACTTATATCTTGGGTCACAAGGTGCACAGATCTGGTTACATGAAAATGTCATATTAGAAACAAATATGCAGCATTCATTCGTGAAGACAGAGATATTGTTTTTTCCTCTAACATATTTTATTCCAATCATCATCATCATCATCATCTTGTGACTGTAGGGGGTCTCAACCCCCATGTTAGCAACCGCTGGACTACATGGTTAATCAAAAGAAAAGCTAGATTAATTCATAAATAATTTACTTATTAGCTTCAGCCTAACTTTATTGTTATCCTACAGTTTAACTATATTGGTATTAAACTGTAAACTTAACATTTGTATAGAAATTTTAATTGTACTGTCTGTTTAAAATTATTTGATTTTGTCACAGTTTTTAATTATTAAAAGGTGACCTTCATTATTGCTACCAATGTTTTGGCATTATACAGTACTGAACTGTACCTCATGCCAGTACAGCTCATTAAACTGACATGCAACAAAGGCAGCAGGCCAGATTCAAACCAGCAACCACAGCAGGTCCTCCTCCACCACACTGAGCCTATAGGGTGCAGAGTCCAGCCTAATCAAACCTAATCTGAAAAAGGAAGTGAGGAAGTCTCCACAGAAGCACAGCATGACAGCAGATGGCCTCCTAGGCCTCAACCATCTGGTGAGGAGTTGTCCAATCCGCCGTCAGTATGTCGCCTTTCATTTACCCATGATTCTTAAATAGCAAGACCTGCTTCTGCTCCTGCTACACCTCTACAACATTCCCCTCCACAGACAGAGAACATGCACTCCGATTAGGCTTACAGTCCACTGTCCTGCCCGGGCAGCCAAGAGACCCACTGCCACGTCACATGTCACACAGCCTAATCAATGAGTGTTAAGCCTTTAGCTGTCACTCTCTGGCCAGCTAGGAGATTATCATCTATCCCTGTGTCAGGGCTGCTCCCAGCGTGGCTTATTTTAAATAGCAATATGCTGATTGCATTGCTGTCTGTGTGACCGCTTATTCAGTAAGGAGAGGCTTTCGGGCAATCAGAGATGACACGCTTAAGCTGCAAAACTGTACTTAAAAATACAATTACCATCACTTTCTTTCCCACTGTTATCAACATTTCCTTAGTGTCGCATTGCCAGACCTCCCTCCACAGCGCTGCAAAGGAAGGTCTGACTAGTCCACAGAGCATTAAGGGGTAGGAGAAAAACATGCTCTGGTTTATTGCCATTTCTTTAAACCAATCACAATCGTCTTCAGCGGCATTAAGCGCCTACGCAATAACGTTGCCTCTGCAAAAAAGCCTCGGGAAGGAACTTGTTTTTGTGGAATGTGCTCGTTCAAAAGTTGTTTCAGTCGTGCAACAGAAAACTCAGATTTGACAGACAGTCTAGCTAGCTGTCTGGATTTACCCTGCAGAGATCTGAGGAGCAGTTAACCAGAGTCCTCATAAATAGACTGGAGTTTAGAATCCCATAAATGAATCGTCGTTGATATAGACTAACATTTCCTCAACCTCTTAAAATTTTAAAAAGGCTGTATTTGATTAATTGGACATGCCGCACACATATATTATAATTTATAATAATACATACTAGGAATGGGCAATATATCAATATTATATCAATACTGTGATATGAGACGATGACATTTTCTGAACTTACCAGACTGTTAGCTGTTCTATTATTTGCCTTTAACCACTTAGTCATTATATCCAGATTAGTGATGGTTATTTATCTAAAATCTAATGGTCAACGCTACAATATTGTCGCAATATCGACATTAAGGTACTTGGTCAATTATTGTGATATCTGATTTTCTCCATACGGCCCAGTCCTAATATATACTGTTTTGTGCTTTATAAATTATCTGGAAATGACGTGATGAATAACAAATGTGATACGGCCAAATGGGTAACCACAGATTCATCAATAATTAAAATCACTGTTAGTTGCAGCACTAGAAATAATTAGCTGATTAATTGATTAGTCAATTGACAGAAAATAATCAATAATTTATTGATCGTTACATAATAACAATAATATATTTCTTAACCAAAAATGTCAAACATCTGCTGGTTCCTGCTTCTTAAATGTGCTGGTTTTCTTGATCTTCTAATGAATATCTTGAGTTTGGGGCTGCTTGTCAGACAAAACAAGTATGTTGAAGAAGTTAGCTTAGCCCCTGATAACTTGTGATGGGCATTTGATATTTGAGGCTAAACTGTTAATTGAAAAAAAAAATTATAAAAAAAGTTAATGGATAATGAAAATAATCCTATATTGCTAATTCTACCAGTTTGTGACCCTGAACAGTGACTTTAGAGAATGGCTTGCCAGATGTAATTTCCTGGGAGCTGTTTGTCTCTGCCTTCCTAAAAATTATTTAGCTGTCAAGCAACATTACTGGTTGGCAGTGACTGAAACCAGGGAACCGGACAAAGGAAACTTGCTGTCATGTCTCTGTCAGTAGGTGTGGCCACCTGTCTTGGACTGGCTGCCTAGCTGCTGGTCCACTGGGAAGTTTCATCATGACGCACAACACTAAAGACTTTCTCACTTTCAAACCTGCTGGGTGAGCAACACTACTGAGAGAGAATCAAGACTGATGAACCGGTTTCTTACACATTAAAAAAACAAAACATGTCTGCTCAGGAGAAACTAGCTCTGTGGCATTTGGTGGCACTTTTTACTTAATGGCTAAATAATATTGCTGCTTATGATTATTCACACCTTGCTATTATTCTTCACTTATTTTTTTTTACAAAAGTCAAGGTTCCTCTATGTCACAAATGGAAGAATTCATGAAGTTTACATGAATTATTCACGGAAAGGTTTGATTCTGAAATACATTAAATTGCATTCTTATCATTGCAGTTTCTAAGTCAAATAAAAGCCATGCTAACAGGAGTAGGTACTCCAGAAAGATAATCTTAAATATGTATGATGTGAAGTGAGCTATAGGGATTGCATAACTAATGGCACTGGGCCACGGAGTCAACATTCACACCACAGTAGACTGAGGGCAAAATAATATACAGTACCCTGTAAACAACTGTGGGAGTGCAACTACACCTCCAACCCTATCGACACACACACACACACACACACACACACACACACACACACACACACACACACACACACACACACACACACACACACACACACACACACACACTTCCAGAAGTAGGCTACCATCTCTCCTTATTAGTGGGCAGTGTTTACTCTGCCACCTCCGCATCATATCAGAACCATATTCCATGCAGACAAATAAGGGGGAGAAGAAGTGTTCAGAGGAATTAAACCATTCCACTTATATTTTGCTAGAAAATAATAAATAAGTCCTTAATTAGAAATATGGCATCAAGCACACATGAAATCAAATATCTCGCAGACAGTTTAGACAAGCCGAAGTCACCTCTTAAATTACCCACATTGTCAAATAATCTGGCTATAAAAAGAGTAAATTGGGGTCTTCCTCTGCCCCCAACACGCACAGACAAGCTTCTGGTAACAATGGCAATGGTAATCAAATGTACTCAGACGCTCGACAGGTAAACTAAACAGTTTCACAGCGCACACACACATAGCCTAATATTACAGTCAGTGCAGGTGAGGCGTCATGAGAGGCGCTCTAAAGGGCAGCGCTTTCTGGATTACTCACCCCATTGCCGCGGACTTGAGGAACAACTCCTTTTATAGGCTCTATTGGCTGCGAGTCTTTAGGAAAAAATGTTTTAAAGCGCACTCAAAGTCCGCAGATGATTAGCGGTGCAAAAGAGTCCGCCTGCTTCGAACAAGTCCTCTTACTGCTGAGATACAACTGAAATATGAGAGCACAAAAAACTCGATTCACCGGGGTTGAAGCTCTCTCGCTCTCTCTCTCTCTCTCTCTCTCTCTCTCTCTCTCTCTCTCTCTCTCTCTCTCTCTCTCACAGAACCCCAGTCATTTCAGGAAGTTTTTCTCTTTGCTTTTTGTTTTTCGCGACAAAATAAATCCCAGATCGGAATTTTTCTTCCTCGCTATCTTCAAAGAATCGGCGTTGATGAATTAAGTTAATGCATTTCCCTCCTTGCTCGCTGCGCAGAGTTTCTTCCTCCCCAACAAGATTGTTTCATATGAAGAGCAGCAGCAGCAGCAGCGACACGGAGCGGCTTCCACCTGCTCACGCTTCTGCCACATTCCACCCACATTCAACCCTGTTAAACCGGTTTCAGTCAAAGTTTCAGCCCAAATTGTGGGCCGAAACCGAAATAATTAATAAAATAAATGAATAAAGCATGCTGTTAAAAAACAACCAACAACAATGATTGGTTTCCTAAATTCAGTTGCACTTACATGTTTGTAAGTGACTTCGATGGCTTTCAGGTAGTTGGTCCTAGCCTAAGCCAACAAGCAGTTCGGTTACAGCTTTCTAGGCTACTTGCATCTTCAGTTAAAAATATGTATCAGCCTAATAACTTGGGTTTATATTCGACCGTTGTTGTATTAAATTGCCCATCAGAATTTAAACGATTTGATATTGACCGTTGGTCCTGTTTCAACTGGCAGGTAACAGCTCTATCAATCACTGGCAGGTGCGTGCGCTCCCGGAACCATTAGACTATGTTTATTTGTTCCGGAGGAAGTGTTTCGGCGACGTACTGGTCTGGGACATCTTCCGAAAAAGTCGTTTCCTGACATTAGGAAGAAGTTTGTAGCAAAAGCAGAAATCAGTCGCGTCGTGGAAAGGTGTGCTTTCAGTTCTATTGTAAAAATGATTTTTATTGTAACTTTTGTGTTGTATGTGCTTTAGCTAACATTACTTAATCGCGTCCAGATGTGTCTAGCTAGTACTCGTTGTTCCGCATGGGGGATTTTGGCTTGCAGCATAGGAAACACAAGACCCATCAAAACAGACGTACCGTTATCCGCCAGTAAACAAAATAAAAACGTGTATATGCTAGCCGTGTTATTAGTTTTGTTGTGATGTCCAGTGCTTCTTTAGCTTTTCAATCTGTCATTGCAGCATGGCCGAGACCAATGAAAACCTGAAGAACTACGAGGAGATGTTTGCCAACAGATTTTCATCGGACGACAAAGAATACCAGCAGTATCTGGATCGTCCAGCTGACATCCCACCCATCGTTGAGGACTGGAGGAGTCGTGGAGGTGGAAACCACAGAGGCAGGGACAGGTGATGTAACTTTTATATCTGTAACTAGCTCTTAAAGTATGCCAAGACCGCTACATAAACTCTAATTTGCATACTGTTGCATGGTTGGGTTAGTCCTGTATGTATTATGGCGTTCATGGTTAATTAAGACTACTAACTAATAATGCCTAATAACCAGGTGATCTGAGTTTGGGGACCCTTTGAGAGATGGAACATGCTGTTTAGCCCCTCTGGTTCCATAGTTAGAACTTTTTGGCCGAAAATAGATCATTCATACACAGTCATTTTACTATTAATCTTTTTTTTTTTTCCGCTTGTGGTGACTTTTGCCTGGAACGCTACCAAGTCGTGACTTGAAGTCGTAATTTACGGGCTAAAAACTGTGTCATGAACGCAGCATAAGTCTGACTGACCAGGTGGTTATGGGTTTACAACCTGTATGGTTGTCTGGCCCCTTGTGGTTCCACAGATGTAATAATTCATAGTTTTAACAAGATTATATGTAATTGTTTTGGGGCATTTCGGCCTTCAATTGATAGGACAGTTGTACACGTGAAAGGGGGGTCGCAGGTCGGATTCAAACCCTGGGCCGCTGCGGTAAGGACTGAGCATTGGTACATGGGGCACACGCTCTATCAGGTGAGCTACCAGGGCACCCCTAACCATCATCTTAAATGTAGCTACAAGAGCTATTTCTCTCTTTATCCATTCAAGGTTACGATTCTTAGCTTTCTTTTCCAAAAATACTACATCAACTGGCTGTACAGTTAAAAAATTTGACCAAAAATCATCTCTGTTAATATCTTGAAGATGAATTACGGTATATTGTGGGGCTAAAACCATGATTAGTAGTGTTTCTCTCATTTTAGGTGAGGTTTATTGATATTGACTTGTTCAGGTTACAAAGTAAGGTTTTATTTAGATTGTGCATTTCTATAGAAGACATTAAGTGCTTCAGGATAAAAGACAAAGTAAAAAAAAATAAAATCAATAAGGCAAATCTAAACAGACAGAAACTCTACTTGGAAGATTAGTCTTTAGTTACTTAACTGCTTTTACATGCACTTAAAGGTGCTTTAGGTAGGATTGTGAAGATCCAGGACTTAGCCAAAAAATTTGAACATCGACAACTTCTCAGTCCCTCCCCCCTTTCTGCTAAAGCCCAAAATTGTCTCCTAAGCCCCTCCCCCCACAAGGGAGAATGAATGTGTGTGCATGTGCAGTGAATGACATGCAGTTAGACACCCCCGATTTCGTAACCATCATGTAAAGGAGAAATCTGGTTTCTTTAATCGGGTCAAGAGGTTAGAGAAACAGCAGTGAACATAGATTTACTCTGAAGAAACTATTCTTTCAGATTTCTAGGCTATTAAAATGTGTAACTTAGTTTCTGTCTTTTTACCTGTTCCATGTATTTTTTTTAATGTTATTTGTATGTATGTTGTCTTTCCATCTAGGTACCAGGACCGTCGAGGTCGTGGCTGGGGAGGAGGTCGAGGTTGGGGAGGGGAACATCGTGGGCAGCAACACTGGCATGACAGAGACAGAGACAGAGACAGGCACTGGGGGCATGGAAGTGGGTATCAATCAGGCCCTCCAAGCTCCAACCAGGGATACAACTCCTATCATCAGAGACCACGTTATGACCGCTGATCTCTACTCTAATCTCTCGGGTCTTACAACTTGCATTCTTGACTCTCATTTCCAGTCTCATAAGCTGAGTATAAGGCACAACGGTTGAGCTATATATCAATATGAATAATGTACTGTCGATCATTGTAATTGTGTGGAACCTTTTTTAAATATTGTGACAGTTTTTTTTGTCAGAATAAAAAATACAAAGCCAATATGTAGTTCAATCTTTCCCAGAATTATTTCTTTGAAATGAGACGTCAGTAGATCCTGTTTGACTTCCACTTACCTTTTTACTATACCAAAATACAGCCATTCTTTCCCATATATATTGCTCAGCCCTGTAATCATAATACATTTTCATTACATTTTTGGAAATGATAATACAATACTTGTAGTTTTCAATACTGGCACTCATTTGAAATGACAAGTAATGCATTTCTCTTATAATATTTCAGGTATGTGGGCTGTTTGGATTATTACATTATACATTGGACTTTTGTGTTCAGGTAGTTTTGCAGCTACATCTGTATGCTTTTTGGGTACTAGTATTGTTGCGAGAGTGAATCTGAATTTTCAGAGAAAATCTGTTTGTAATGCAGCTTTATTTTTTGTGTCACAACATTGTATAAGGATACCGTTGAACTGTTTTTAATAAACATGTATTTTCTTAATTAGTGTTTTGTAATGTTTAACAAAGTTGAGCAGTGTCAGTCCTTCAACATAATAACATTAAGTCTTCTAGTATTAAGTATTGAAGGGATGCACCAATATAAAGCACTGGATCAATATCGACGGAAGTTGTCAAGTTCACCCTTTTTTTTTGTTTGTTAAATATAGCTTATTCTGTCCTCTTCAAGACACTTAAATCTTCGAATTGAAACTGAAGGAAAATGTACTCACAACTAATGTTCACAGAAAGACCAAGCCAAAAAGGTTAGGAACCACGGATTTACAGGTGGACATACAGTATTGCTTTAGAATTGGGGTCTCAAACTAGCTGCCCAGGTGCCAGATCTGGTCATCCATCTTAGAAGTGATGGTTTTAAGATTCCTACTCCAAGTGGAGTGTATCTGTGTCCCAACCAGCAGCAGCAGCTGCCTGTTTAAAGGAAGTTTTTCCTCGCCACTGTCGCACCAAATGCTTGCTCATGGGGGGGGGAATCGTTGGATCTTTGGTAAATATAGAGTGTGGTCTAGACCTACTCTTATCTGTAAAATGTCCTGAGATAACTCCTGTTACAATTTGACTCTATAAATAAAATTTAATTGGCCCCCATGGAAGAGAATAACCTGACCAGTGGCCCCTAGGTAATTTGAGTTTGATGTAATTAATTTTGTTTCAAAACTCTTGCTTCAGGCTCAGAAATGAAGAATTTACTAAAGCCACATTTCACCAGTTTCACCGTTTCAGCCTTTAATGTCAGTCTAATGGATGGCACATTAAACCAGATGGCCAGAACAACTGTGTGGAGGGAAAGCAGCATTCACAGTAAATGGCTCAGCAGAAGCCCAAGAACAATAGTTCACATTGTGAAAAGCAACTGAAATATTTATGTGCATCATTAATACATTATTGCCACATGCATCATTGGCTATGGCATATGTAGCTCATTGCCTAAAGATGTCCGCGCTTGTATATCTCAGTCCTTTCACAGCAGATCTCAATTAAGTAACAAATGGTGACTTTGGACACATTGCTCCACTCTGCTGTTCCACAACATAAGCAGACACACTCTGCATTGTTTTATGCTGCCAAATTCTGTGGTTTCTATTTATGGCCATGGGAAAGATGTGGTTAACCGTTCATTTGGACTTCAGCAGTGCAATCAGCTGTGGTGATAAGAGAGGGAGGTTAGGGAGAAAGTGTGTGGGGGATGTGCTGAAACTGGCATACAGCGAGGAAGGCTGCGATCACCACTGTAATCAGTTTAGATTAAAGAAACTTCACCCCAGATTGCTACATCTTCACAGGGCAGGGATTTTCTGGACAGTGTAACTGTTGCTCTTTGGTGGCACGGTATACATTAGATTAGTGTCTAGGAAACAAAAATGCTTAACATTTCACAGTTAGTGGAACATTTTTGTTGGACATCTGTCTGTTAAATATAAGGCTACAGCCAGCAGCAATGTAGCTTAGCATAATTACTGTAAACAGGTGGAAACAACTAGCCTGGCTCTGTCAAAAGTTTAGAAATGAGCAAACTAGCACCTTAAAGGCTAACTATCATCTTGTTTGTTTAATCTCTACAAAAAAATAAGTGTAAAAATATAATTTTGTGAGAGGGTTATGTGCCATTATCCACACTGACAACGCTCCTGAAATCCTTGGGACTTAGACCCTGTGTAAAGTTCACACGGCTACCAAGACTAATCCACGGGTCAACGTGTAAATCTGGTCCTTAGGGTGCCACAGCTATCTTACTCATTCTTAGCACTTATCTTGTCCATAGAGCATAGCATTTGGATTTGAGCCTTTTTTCTGCCCCCTATAATAAAATCCATTGCCTATTACATTTTAATTAATAAGCTGTTAATGCAGCATGAGGCTTGGAGAGTGTAAGAGAAGGAAAACAATAGAGAGAGCCACAGTGAGGGACCAGTGAGAGTCCACTCTGCCTAGTCTGCCAGGCTGTCAGGCTTCATGTGGCCTGTTTGGGACGATGCAATGTGACAGCAATGGAGACAGTGTGCTGGGGGCCATGTCCTTGATGACGAACTTATCCACTACAATCATCACATTCCCCCCTCCTTTTGTAAGTGCATACAGACATACACGTGTGCGCACAAAACACCACAACCTCCCGAACCAACACACACACACACACACACACAGACAGACACCACATGCCCCCACCCCCTGCAGCACTCGGCGACCTACATCTGGTGTGGGAGAGTGCAGGGGCTAAGGATGGCCCAGGCCAGCCAGCCCTCAGCAGGCAGTGGGGAGTGTTCATGTAGCATGTGACTGTGTGTGTGAATGGTGGAGTACTCTTTCTGTTGAAATAAAGGCCCCCAGCTTTGTTCGGTACATCCAGATCTGTACACAGTTGCACACCCGTCACATGAACACACACACACATGCAGCTAGTAAGCACGCACTCATACGTGCACTTTGACTTAAGAAAAGACCCTAATAATTGCTACTGCAGATTAGATTTGATGACATATTGTCCCATGCTCATCCAACTGCGTGCTCCTTAAGTTAATCATGCAGCCGCTCAAGTCATCCATGTAAAGACAGTGAACTATGCTGCCAAGGGGAGCTTGTTAGTTTGATTGTATTTTCTACAGGAAGACGCTGGCTTTAGCAACAGTAGTGGAAAAAATACTTAGATCCTTTACTTAAGTAAAGGCACAAATACAAAAATGTAAAAATGACTCCATTGCAAGTACAGTGCATTCAAAACCACATTTAAGTAGGATTTAACAGTAGCTGTCAGTATCAAAAAGTCAAATTACTGTTTTTTGCAGAAAATTGTCCCCTGTGACATTATGAGATAACTGATGCATCAATGCACATGTAACATTTTACTGAGTTCCCCAAGGCTCAGTTCTGGGGCCTCTTCTGTTCAATATCTACATGCTTCCACTGGCTCAGATTATGGAAAACAACAAAATAAGTTACCATAGTTATGCGGATGACACACAAATTTACATAACTTTATCGCCAGGGAATGATAGCCCAATACAACAACTGAATATGTGCATTGAACAAATTAATGACTGGATGTGCAATAACTTTCTTAAATTAAATGAAGAAAAAACTGAGGTGGTTGTTTTTGGAGCAAAAGAGGAACGATTAAAGGTCAGCACTCATCTTCAAACGAGAATGTTCAAAACAACAGACAAAGTCAGAAATCTTGGTGTAGTCATGGACTCAGACCTGAATTTTAAAAGTCACATTAAGACAATTACAAAATCAGCCTATTATCACCATAAAAATATATCAAGGGTTAAAGGACTTATGTCTCAGCAGGATCTGGAAAAACTTGTCCATGCTTTTATCTTCAGTAGACTTGACTACTGTAACGGTGTCTTTACAGGTCTCCCTAAAAAATCAATCAGACAGCTGCAGCTGATTCAGAACGCTGCTGCTCGAGTCCTCACTAAAACCAAGAAAGTGGATCACATCACTCCAGTACTGAAGTCTTTACACCGGCTTCCAGTGCCTCAAAGAATTAATTTCAAAATACTTTTGCTGGTTTACAAATCACTAAATGCTTTAGGGCCAAAATACATTTCTGATCTGCTACTACACTATGACCCACCCAGACCTCTCAGGTGGTCTGGGACAGGTCTACTTGTTGTCCCCAGAGTCAGAACTAAACAGGGGGAAGCAGCGTTCAGTTTTTATGCTCCACATATCTGGAACAAACTCCCAGAAACCTGCAAGTCCGCTGCAACTCTCAGTTCTCTTAAATCCAGGCAGAAGACATATCTTTTTAATGTTGCCTTTCTTTAAATAACCTATTTTTAACTGCTGTGTCTTTAAAAATTCTTATACTGCACTGTACATTTTATTCTTGTCTTTTAATGATTTAAAATTGTTTTTAATTGTTTTCTATACATTTTATTTTTTGTCTAACTGTTTTTTTTAATGTTTCATGTAAAGCACTTTGAATTGCCTTGTTGCTGAAATGTGCTATACAAATAAAACTTCCTTGCCTTGCCTTGCCTTACTGTTGTAGCTGCTCAAGGTGGAGATGGTTTTAACTACTTTATATAACCTAGGGTCCAAGGTGTATTAATCTTTCAAAACATTCTCTTATTTAGCTTGTTGTGAAATATTTGAGTTCCACTTCATCTCTTTGGGCCTTAAACAGTTATTTAAATAAAACCATCTGAGAAGTTTAGTGGATAAATCTTTCTTTGGTGGAACTGCTCGCAACTCAGACATCTGAAATGCAACAAGGTGCCACAACTACACATTGCTTTTTGTAAGAGATCACAAGCCACAAAGGTTGTATTTAATAAGTGGATCATATTTTATGTAAAATTTTAGTATGGAAAGTAACTAGGAACTTTAGCTGTTAAACACATGCAGTAAAGTAAAAAATATGTTATCCTCTGAAATTGTTGTAATTGTAAAGTAAATTGTACTTAAATGCAGTACTTGAATAAATGTACTTTGTTTTCACTTTCAACCACTGTGAATGCAGCCACACACATTAAAGTAAGAAATATTTTTGCACTTGCTATCACAATGTACTTGTCCATCTCCAGAACCAAGAACTTGGTGAGTACCGAGCTCCAATCAACTGAGCCATCCGCCAAGACGTTCCATCCGCTGTTCAGTCCATCTCCATCATCCAAACATGTGCTCTGCTCCAGGGTCAGGCTGACATGACATCTGAATCACACACAACACACACTACATCGAGAACCTTTTCAGTGTAGCAGAAATGATGCTGGTTTGTGAGTGATGTTTGACTGTCAAAAATGCAACGTCTCAGCCATCTTTCTTTGTTCTTTGAGGGAGGGACACTCTTAAATTCACAGTGTATTACATGGAAATTTAGTTTTCATTCTTCAGCCTGCTCTGTGCTTCCTGCCAACAAGGCTGCAATCAGGCTTCAGGATGACAAGCATCAACACCATGCAGAGCACCTCATACATCCCCCGCTGAACATATTTACATTGTTGAATACTAATGAAAGTCACACTCAAAGGGCATAGGCATAAATTGTCTGCGAATAGAACAAATGTTCCTGTTTTTGGCTCAAAATACGTACACTCAAGGAATTTGGTTCATGTTACTTGCCATGGTGTCTCCAGGCTTGGTAACTAAACCACCTGATCATACCTTTCATTGTGCTAAAGAAAGTCTAAATTCTACAATAATTCTACAAAAATATGACATGGTAAGAAAAGTTCAAATTTGACTTATCTCATTATTTTGATGTAGTATTTCATAAAAATATTTAGTTTAGTGATGCTCAGTCCAATAAGTGTGTATGTGCTAATTAATTACCAAACAGTCTTACATCATTAGAATAGAGATTGCATAATTCTTACCAGATGGACAAGTGTGGAAACGCACACACACACACACACACACACACACACACACACACACACACACACTGTCATCCCTGCACGGTGATATTTTTGTGAAGTGGCCACACCTAGAGCTGGGTCTCTCACATCTCACATCAGGACATTCTGTATAAATGTTAATAAATTGATTACAGCCACTGATTTCAGGACGACTGATTAAGCGTGGTCTTGGACTGACCCAATTCACCCTCATGTGGTTTAATCAGACTGCACAACGGAATATTGGAGACAGAATAGGACTGAATGAAGCTCTTTAATCATCTTTTTCTTTACACATTATCTAAATGCATGTGTTTAGATGGATACGGATTTGTATGCACTACCTTCTTCACCGTCGTCTGGACTGTGAGGTTTTTATAAATATAAATTAAATGAAATATGTATTGTGAGAAAGGTAGGCGTAGTAATGAGCTCTGGCTTCAGCCTATCTGCTGATATCTGCTCATTATTTTGTGGCTGTTTACGCACTCAGGTGCGTTACTGTTTTCAGATGATCAAATTAGCATATATATTATTCCATTGTGGTTTTCCAACATATAACAAACAACATAATAAAACATGAAACCAACGCCTATATGTTCCAAGCTCTCTTCATGATATTAATTTAGGCTACAAACGACTGACAAACTTGCTTTTCAAGGCCTCTTTGAATAGGATGTTCACCAGTTTGACCAAAGAATTTTCCCTCACGAGGAACCAGATTTGTGCTACAGATGGAAAATGGGATGGAAAAAAAAAGCCTTTCTCTCTGTTGCTTATGGCAATGTAAGTCTGATCATTTCAGTTACGTGTCACAGGTTGTCAAAAACAGCAGAGGCATAAATACTCTCCCCTGCTGTCAGTGTTCAAATAGAAGGCTCAAACCAAGAGAGATGGTCCATTCTGCTGCTATCTACCCACACACACACACACACACACACACACACACACACACACACACACACATTACTGACATGGATTTGTAATCTAATAGCTGTAAGAAAATGCTTGAGTTATTTCCCATAAGCTTCTTATTTAGGCCTTTTAATGCCTTAGTATCAGTGGAAACTTCCCTCTGATAATTTTCACAGCTTTCATGAAGCTAGCTTTTTTTAGTCCCTTCAGACCTTCAACATTTTTTTCTACATAACACAGGTGAGAGGAGAGGGCTGTCAGTGCTGTGGTCTATTTGTCCTAATGGTTTCTTGAACATTTTGTGTCTGGTGGGTGGTGAAAACCTGTCTCAAACTGATTTTCTTGGGTTTTTATATAAAGGCTGTCTAAGTGGGCAGTCAGCAGGGAGAAGCTCTCAAGTACCGCTGACTCACCTGACAGCCTCCGTGGATCACTCTCGCCAGAGCCCACTCACAGCTGTCGAAAGTGGCCTTGTTTCCCTCGCCTTTTTTTTGTATGAATGTACAGATGATGAAATGTAAGAGCACCTTATCTCCGTGCTGTAGAATTCATTAGAATTTATTTTCACTGGCAAAATAAGAACAGAGCACATCCAGCAATAACTAATCTGGTGTTATTAAGATTTGCGTTTGGATTTAGGAGGACACAACTGAGGCTAAAATGATAATGCTGATTGTTTTCTTATAGTAGTTATAGTTTGATTTTAGGAAAACAATGCTTTGCTGCACTTTTGGCATTTTAAGCTTTGAGGATCTTCAGTTTACTTTTAATTAGGTAAAATATCCAAATACTTATTTCACTACTGGCTGTTTCTACCTGCAACCTCTCCTCAAAAAGGAAGTACCATAGACTGTTAATATACAGTCTATGGGAAGTACATATACTCAAGTGCAGTATTAAATACACTTTGAGGTACTTTACTTTCCATGTTCTGCTATACATTTTACTCCACTACATGTATTTCTATAGTTAACTTTTAGATTCATATTTTACATATAACACAGGATACACTAATAAAATATAACACATTGTGACCTCTTAGAATAACTCAGTGTCTAGTTGGGGCCTTTTGTTACATTTGAGAGGTGAAATTATTCAATATTTCACAAAAAAGTTTTGTAGCAGAACTTAGTTTTTTCTTCTTCCAGAATACATCCAATAATTCATAATAACATTAGTGAGTAATATGCCAGTCAAGGGCCATTTTTCTGTAGAACCACTACTTTTACAAGTTTATTTAGCCGATGATTCTTATGCACTTTTACCTTAGTACAATTTTAAATGCAGGACATTTCCTTGCAATAGAGTATTGTTACGTTGTTGAAGTAAAAGATTCAGAAGACGTTCTCAATCACTGTTTGTCTTTGACTCCTGCAGTTCAACATTACTTTCTCCCTCAGATTGTTACATTATGAATTAAAAGGACAGAAGAGGCAAATAAAATGTTTGTGTAACAGAATTTTTTTTTTTTTTATATCCCACGCCATGTTGAAAACAACTGATCCATCTTTCCTATTCCCCATTTAATCAGTTTAATAGATTGATAGCTAGCTGTATGGAGTATCTGGCCACCTAGTGGCAGAAAGAGGAATGATACATATTTTTATGCAAGACCAACTTTATCTGGAGTTTAACAAAGGAAACTATCTTACCACAGTGTATTGCCATATTGTCAAAAAGCTGAAATATACTTTTTAAATTATTTCACCAAAAAAAGTCCTGGACCAGTTATTATTTATTTTAATGAAGTGCTATGCAACCATGTAGTCATAAATTACAGCATGTACAGTACCACTGGCGAAATTACACAACACACATGGATCCTTGATACAATGCAAAAACAAAGTACTTGAAGACACCTGCTGAATAAATGATAACCGTGCACAATAAAAAAATATGCAAATGTTATACTTTCTGTAAATGAATCACCAAAAGCTGAGAAAATAACTAAATGAAATGGTAGCAGTCTCTCTAGTTTCCCTCGTGCATGATTAACTTCTGCACTGGCAGCTTCCTGATAACAACACACAGACAGGACAACAGTATTTAGATCATTTACAAATGATGAAACAGTTTATGCCACAAAAGCTTTTCTTCATACAACAGCTGTGATTTTCCCACAACTCCGCTTGTTTCCACATTCTTGATCATGTCTGTACACCGCTATTGTATAGACAGATACACACACACACTCTCAAACACACACATTCTTTATTCCAAGGGATCATGAGGCACTATGTTTATCTCCAGCAATCCAGTCTTCTCAGCAGGCTGAGGTGTCTGGCTCAGTGTACCTGCATGACACTGTGTTAAGTCTAGGTGTAATAGATGATCTCTGGTATCTGCCCATCTTCCACTGATGTACCGTTATTATTTCCTGGTGAGCTAAAAAAGAAAAAGGTCGTCTTGGTCCCCGTCGCTGATTCCTGGGTCACTTTCTTTAACCCTTTTGTGCCATAATGAGAGTCTGGGCCCTGGGGTGTGAAATGAAAAAGCAGGTATTAGATTAATCCTAATCTGGGTTAAAACAGATCATGTTCGTTTGTGCAATTATACACATTCTAAACGCAGCAAGTTTAGACTGACCTTTAAGGTGGCACATGCAGTGTAGCGGACACTGGGTAGGATTTCCACAGGCTCTTTGAACATCACTCTGAAAGTGTTGGCTGTGCCGTCACAGTTAAAACCTGTGTCGTTCTGCCCCAGTGTAATGTGTTTGTCGCTCTCTAAAATCTGCAGAACAGGATAATGTCTTTAGTGAACAACAATGTGCAAAGAAAAAAACAAAATCCATGTTATAACTAACTATTAAAACACAGCTGGCAAAGTACTCTGTTTCTGTGTTTATTGGTTGGGTGGTGTATGTTTCTGCTTGGTAACTGGATGTATTGTCAGTGCCCAAAATCGTTTTTCCTTGTGAAAAGATTGGCTTTTTTTGTGAAATGAAAAAAATATGTTTACCAAAAAGCATTACTGGTATTGAAACTGGCATACTGTTTTGGTACTAAGGCAAATGTTACACTTTTTGAGTAAAGAAAAAGTGTAAATTGCAACTCTCCATCACAAGCACACTGATGATATTAGCAATGTAGAAGTTCCTACTTTAAAGGAACATGCCGACTTATTGGGACTTTAACTTATTCACCGTATCCCCCAGAGTTAGATAAGTCCATACATACCCTTCTCATCTCCGTGCCTGTTGTAATTCTGTCTGACGCACCCACCGCTAGCCTTGCTTAGCACAGATCCTGGAGGTAACCGGCTCCATCTAGCCATAAGTGACAAAATAACGCCAACATTTTCCTATTTACATGTTGTGATTTGTAGAGTCACAGCGTGTACAAATAAGGTCACATGAGACACAGCTGTCTTCTAACCGTATACATACTGGGAACTATATTCTCAGAAGGCGAAGCACTGCTACTTGGGCGGAGTGATTAGCAACACCTGAAAAGCACCGTTGTTACTCTCTGCTCCTCACCATGGGGCTTCTCAGGTGCTGCAAGCAAATCACTCCGCCCAAGTAGCAGAACTAGCAGTGCTTCGCCCTCTGAGAATATAGTTCCCAGTATGTATACGGTTAGAAGACGGCTGTGTCTCATGTGACCTAGTTATTTGTACACGCTGTAACTATACAAAATCACAACATGTAAATAGGAAAATGTTGGCTTTATTTTGTCACTTATTGGGAGCAGTAGGCTATGGAGCCGGTTACCTCCAGAATCTGTGCTAAGGTAGGCTAGCGGTGGGTGCGTCAGACAGAATTACGACAGGCACGGAGATGAGAAGGGTATGTATGGACTTATCTAACTCTGGGGGATATGGTGAATAAGTTAAAGTCCCAATAAGTCGGCGTGTTCCTTAAACATCCTTATGCCTTAACGCCAGAAGTTACCTGTATGTTGACCTGATAGTCATTGGGGCCATGTATTGAACCATACAAGCCAAAACCCACTATGCATATTCTTCTGTTAACATTGAATCTACAGAGGGAGAAAGACAGACAAAGAGATACAATTAGAAAACACATGTAACTTTAATTGAGATTGTTCAGATAAACAACTGACCACTGATGTTCGTCACCTCACCTGATTCTGTCGCTGGTACCACTGTACCCCCATCGACTCTCAACCTGCTGGAATCTATTAATGCTGCACTCCTCCCCCCTGAGGCAGCAGCGGGGCCTGTCGATGTAGTCGACCCGTGGTTTGGGGTTTACTGTAAAGTGTAAAAACAGATTTACCACCTCCCGATCGAACAATATTCCAGACTGGGCAGGCCCTGTTGCACAAGAAAGAATATCAAGCTGGTTTCTGTGGTTTGAGTTGTATGGACACAGCAGGAACATGACGAATACGTTTGGCTAAAATGGCCAGTATTGTGTTGAAAAAAAAAAAAAAAAAAAATACCATTGCAGGAAATGAAACAAGTTATATTTTTGTGATGCGCTTACCTGCAGCAAACTCCTCAACAGTCATAAGCGGGAAGCGGATGAGCGGGAGCGCTTTGCCCAGAACCTTCTGTTTGTTCTTCGAGGTCTGGGGGAGCTGTTGTCTGTAACACTCGGCCTCTGCCCAGCGGACCACCGCCCCAAATAAGCGGTTCTCCCTGATGCTGAGTGTGTCTCTTTGTAGCACTGCACATAAGGTTTCTACACAAGCAAATACACACAATATTCATCAGTTCACAGCCAAACAAGCTGTAGAAAATGAAATATCCGGTCAACAAGACTCACATACCGAGGTCAATATCTGTAAAGCCCTCTGCATTTATTGCGTCCGCAGTGCTTTTGTCTATGGTGTCTAAGCAGAGACTGGCAAGTTGAGGCTCATCAAATAACCTTGCCTGTAATGAAAGCACAAAAGAAGCCACGTAAGTAGGGTTGGGAACCAAAACCCGGATCCAAATTAGAACCGATTCCAAAATGCCAAGAACCGGGTACACATGGACTTACTCCGCTCGGCTCACCAACAGCTGTTTGCCATCAGCCCAGCCGGCTGCCACTGACTTTCTCTTGCACACATACACACACACACACACACATATCTTTAATATACATAAAATTATCTCATGTCTTCTTTATTTACTAAATATTGTGTAAAAAAAAAAAAAAAAAAAAAAAAAAAAATATGTTGGGGAAAATCATGTTAATCTGTAAACAGATTTGTCAATATCTTGTATACTTTGTCTGTCAGCAGGATTACAGAAAAACTACTGGCACGATTGTTGAATGAATGACGGGGCGGATACCCAAATTCTTTTACTTTCATTAACATTGCGAGATAGGGCGTTTGTGCTGCACTCTTATGATGTCAGAATAATCGAAAAAATTAGTTCCCAACTGGGAAAGATTCACCCTGCATTAACATTGACAGATAGGGGATGCCTTGGCGGAGGTCTGCGCTCTCCAAGTGCCCTTTTATTTTTCATCTGGGTTTCTTTGGGTGGCTTATGGCTGATGATTCTTCCTGTTGCTGTATTGGTAAATTTTTTTTTTTTTTTTTTTTTTTTTTTTAAATCAGAAAGCAGACGATCAGTGGTGTATTCTAATGTATTGTAGTGGGTATAATGTACCACTTTTTTTTTTTCCCTGGCTCAGAATTAGCCTTTTGTTGGGGATAGATGGGGGGGAGGGGGTGTCCTACCCCAGGGTTATTTTGAGTGTCAAAGACTAATATCCTGCATTCTGATACACTTTTATGCACCAATGTATGGTGGGAATACCTTTATTTATCCTATGAGAAGGAAAACATAGATGACATTCAAAATATAATGGAATATAAAGCAGTAAGGGGGCTTTCACATCAGGGACCTAAGCCTGGATCACAAAAGTTGAAAGCAACGAGAACAAAATAAAATAGGCTACTTATATTTGTGTTAAATGTGCGGTGAAGGGAGGATACTGGCATTAGTGTAAGCGGAGCATTTGGGCTCTGTTGCTACGCACACACTACGCACTGCGCTCAGCGAGAGGCGGGTCGATGAAAGATGCGAAAAGTCTCTCTGCATGTTCTGCAGTGTTACTTTAGTTTGCCGTCGATTTCTTTTTATTCGACCCCGTATATGTGAATACAAATATCTGAAGTGAAAGTTCTGTCACATAAATATGCGTATCATTGCACATTTTTAAGTGGGTATATGGAAATCCTGGATATTTCTTAGTGGGTATGCTGCGTATCACGTAGACTACACCACTAGTCAGCATCAGAACAGAATGCTGAACCCAAACAAAGAGCAGCATAAACCAAAAATAGAACAGGTAATGTCATAAAAACTCAACCATTGATGGCTGGAAGATGGTCTGGTGGGGATACAAAAAAAGACAAATGGTTCCATGCTGCACTGTAAGGGCTGCTGTCAGACAGTTTCCAGCAGATGGAACAAACAAGACAAAATTGTTATTACCTGATTGCCTTATGAAACACCCTTAAAAAACAGACCAAGCTTTTATTGAAACATTCTGTTCCTGCTCTGCTTTAAAATGCTCTTATTCTGGTGCCCTAGGTCTTAAAATGGTGAGTTCACCTAAAATACTATGAATATATTTTTCTCACTTTCTCCTGGTGGTGTCTGGCCAAGCAGTTTCTGCCGCACTTACGTTTCATTTCTTCTCAAAGCATCAAAATATTACATGTGAAAAAAACTGAAAACCCAACAGCAATGTGTGTTTCAAGAAAGAATGTCCCATTTGCTCTGGAAAAATCACCAGACATCAATGTTAATGTTTTTCATAGGGACTATTTCTTTGGTAGAAAGTAGATCCAGTGATGTGTGGAAAAGACCGCCTCTAGCGGTGACTTTATCACCAGTTCTCTCCTACTATCTCTCTCCCCACTTGAACTCTGCCTCTTCACACAGGCTTTGGGGAAATCAAACTATGCCCAGATTGTCTCTCTTTCGCCCGACGCAGTCCGGCAATCATCATAATTCTCTATATCTGTATATCTGCATCTGTCTCTGTGTCCCATCTGACAGCGGCATAGCCTGGGTCTGTCTGAGGTTCCTGCCCAAAAGGAAGTTTTTCTTCGCCACGGTTGCACCAAATGCTTGCTCTTGGGGGAATTGTTTGGTTTTTGTAAATTATATTGTGTGGTCTAGACCTACTCTCTGTAAAGTGTCTCGAGAAGAGTGAACTCTTACGTTCGTTATGATTTGATACTATAAATAAAATTGAATTTAGCTGAAATTTAATTAAATGGCTTGATCATATTTACTGATACAGACAAATAGAACAGAAAATAGAACAGAATGTGTCTTATTTTATCAGTAATTAGGATCAAACAAATGGTCAAATAAATGCTATGATAGAGAAACTGTAAACCATAATTAGATAATCTATGTATATATGTAAATCTGTACATATCTAACCCTATAACATATACAACCGAATGGAAATAGCCAAAAACTGAAATCATGACATGTTATGCTATTTATATGGAAGGAGAATATAAACAAACCACATGGTCAAGGGGTAACTGCAGGCCTCTTCCTCTCTGTCATCTTCATCTGCCTCCTCCTGATCACGCTCGGCCTCTGTCCCTCTCTCTGAATCTGCAGCCTCCTCTTCATCCCTCACAGTCAAATCGTCCTTTCCCTCTTCTCTTTCACTTATTTCTGCATCTCCTGCTCTGACCTGCCTGGTCTCTACAGTTTACTACCTTCTCCTTCTTCATTTCCCTCCTTCTCTTCCTCCTGTGCACTACTCAGAATTTTCTTGGCTGGCAATATCAGGCTTCAGCTAATATCTCCAGCTACTCTGGCCTGCAAAAGTCAAGATGTGAAAAGCTCTGCTTATCCTTGTATTACATTACACTGTAGGGCCCTGTAGCTAATAAGTAGCCTAACAAACATAAAATCAGAAGAGATTTATTACATGCACACAACAGTTATGTTTAGACTAGCCTTTTAATCCCACTGTATTTGTTGTTTTCCCAGTTTGACAGTAAAGGATGTCACCTGGTTTAATTTGTGCAGCCTTATTGCCGTGATTTGTAAGAGGAAGTGGATTTTGTAGTACTCCTTAACTATTCACATACAAATTATCGGTCTCAGCAAGCACCGTGTAGTGTGTTGTAATGTAACGACACCGAAACGGCAACCCTCTGTAAACGTTTTGAATTCAAACATTCCAGTTTGTAATATTTTGTATTATGCCGTTCTTGTCTTTACTAATATTAGTAATCGACGCGCGGTTGTTGATGCTGACTCGCCTTTAGCATACATTACATTTATTACAAATTTAACTTTAAGTTAAACGTGTGCTTAAACTTCTCCTGGGGAAACTGACTTCACCTTCAGAGGCTCGGGGGCGGCTCAGTCGCTCCAGGCTTTGCCGGGACGCAGGGCCACCACGCCGCAGCAGACTCACTGTGTGTGAACGCCGCTCTGCACGTTTGATGCCGGGACGTAGCTAAGCATTTGAGGGGCATGAGGATAAGATTACATCTACTATTATTATTTATTGTTAATTAATTAATATAAATTAATTAATTTGTTTCAATGTTTTAAGAAGCTTGTGGACATAGTGGCAGTTTGTTTTTACAAGCACAGTTTTTTGAACACCCAAGTTAGGGGGGCAGCAAGGCCCTACAGTGGGGGGTCAGATAACTCAGACCTCCGCGCATAAAAACCGTGAAAGTATCTGAATGTGTCTGTGTATAATATCTGATATATCTGGGGCTAATGAGATAAATATGCATTTTGGATAAAGTGAAATTTAAGGGTAAAGTATGTACTATACAACAGATGTGACAATAACCTGAGTGAGGAGCATGAACGCGTTGTCGGCTCTGAGGTGCTTGGTGAGGAACTCCACACAGTGACTCTCCAGAGCAGGGACCGCATACTTCTTAGCTGTATACAGAGTCGTCATCACGGTCTCTGGACCAATGTGGACCTCGTCAGAATACAAGAACCTGCACAGAGGAAACCAAACAATGTGTACGGTTAGGTATTCATGAGGTTATCGGCTGTATAATCACACTTTAGGCTGACGAATCTTAACAGAAATTAATTTGCAGTATGTAGGTACCGTCAGAAATAAATTAAGCACCAAAAGTAAGAACATTTGTGTTTGGTAGATTATTTCTCTGTGGTAACAATGCTTTTTGGCAATACATTTTATACCGTTGGAAAGCCTGTTTAGTTCCCTTTCAAATGGTGCCCCAATTGTAAGGAACATGCATTTGTGTGATGAGCAGCAGCGCTGAGTATGTGGGTTGCGCCCATGAAAGATTTGCCAAATCTTCTCTGCCATTGACTCGTTTGGTGTTTGGTGGATTGGATGACTGAAGTTTGACGAAACAAGACATATTGGCAATTTAACAATTTATTCATTTCACAAACAGGAGCCTCAGTAGCGTGTTGAAGAACCATACACAGCCAAAACAACCTGGCACCTCCTCCTCATGCTGGTCACACACTGCTGTGGGATGGCATCCCATTCTTCAACCAGCATTTGTCGCAAGTCAACCAACGCGGTTGTGTTGGTCACTCTGGCACGAACAGCACACCCAAGCTGATCCCACAAGTGTTCAACGGGGTTGAGGTCAGGACTGCTGGCAGGCCATTCCATCCTCTCCACTCCCACATTCTGGAGGTAGTCTCTGATAAACTCCGTCCTGGGGCAGAGTTCGGTCCCAGACTGTGGAGATATGGGATTGCCACTGGTTGCAGAACTTCATCTCTATAGCTCTCTGCATTGAGATTGCCTCCAATGATGACAAGCCAGCACAAGTTTTTCCAGTGAGGCAGATGCCGCCCCACACCATCACACTGCCAGGCTGTTGTGGCTGTGTATGGTTCTTCCACACGCTACTGAGGCTCCTGTTTGTGAAATGAATAAATTGTTAAATATGTCTTGATTCTTCAAACTTCAATCACCCAATCCACCAAACGAGTCAATGGCAGAATAAGCGGTTTGGCATTGGCAGAGAAGATTTGGCAAACTTTTCATGGGCCGGCCCACATACTCAGCGCTGCTGCTCATCCCACAAATGTATGTTCCTTACAAATGGGGCACCATTTGAAAGGGAACTAAACAGGCGTTCCAACAGTATAAGATTTATTGCCAAAAAGCATTGTTACCACAGAGAAATAATCTTAACTTAGAGTCTTACTTAAAAACGACTTAAATAATTATACTGTATAATGAGTAGACTAATAAAACATGTCTCACCTAAATCAAATAGCTGACAAAGTATTTTCTCTCCAGAGATACCAGGAAACTTGTCTGTTTTATAGCTAATGCAAATGCACCTGAACGTAACTGTGCACAGAGATCTTTGACTTTTGGTTTTGGTCTGCTTCACATATGGCTTTACACTGTAGTTGTTTTTCATCAGACAATATGTTTGTAATTTAACAGACCAGCTTTCTTTGTATATTAGTAACAATTTGTGCTAATCATTACACTGTAATCTGTTTTGAAAAACAAAACAAAAATAATAAATAATACAAAATAAAGATTTCACTTCACTCATCCATGGGTCGTGTCCATGCAAAATGGACCAATTAAAGAGCCACTGTTCAGGCATATTCACAAGTCAAAGACAAATCAACTAATGATTATATTCACTTTATCACCACCACTCACTTTATCATGTCATCTGTCTCCAAATGCTCTGTTGAGTTTATGGTTTCTAATTTGGGTTCTATTCTATTTTAGTTTATGTACCGCTTATTGTTTATTCCTTACTTTCTACACTTCTCTGTATTTATCTATGTTGTACTGATGCAACAAACGAATTTCCCCGCTGCGGAACAATAAAAGGTGTATTATCTTATTCATTGTTGATTTATCTGCTGATTCTTGCTTGATTTAACTCTTAATTGTTTGGTTTATGATTTGCCAAAAATACTGAAAAATGCCCATCATAATGCCGGAGTGCCCAAGATGACTTCTTTAAAGTGCTTGTTTTGTCTCATCACATGAGACACAATCACCATCACAAGAAAAGTAGAAAATCCTCACAATTTAGAAGCTGGATCAGAGGCATTTTAGCGTGAAAAAATGACTAACAATGAATCGATTATATTTATTTTTTTATCGAATAGTTGCAGATTTCTTTTTTGTTGATCAGCAACTAATCCACTAATTGACTAATTGATTCAGCTTCACAGAATACTATACTTAGCTAAATCTTTTAAATCTGGGTTAATGATCTGTTATCAAATTTATGTTACTGCCATGATGCACCAATTTAGCTAGCTCGTCCCAGTGTGCAGTGCAATAACTAAATCATATCCTCCTTCAAATGGCAGCTGAGGGAGAATGTTGCTGGATGACCAGATAAACAACTAATACTATTAAGTGGGCTTGTGTCTGGCCAAGTGCATGGTGATCACCTGTCCTACCTGAGCAGGGCGAGGAAGGCTGCCGGTTCCACATCAGGCAGCTCTATTTCAGCCGAGGTTGTGGCCATCCCTCCGTTGAACATGGCATCAAAAACGGCACTGCCAGCTGCCAGGACAAATTTATGGGCCGGTATCCTCTGGGCCTGTCTGCCCTTCCCGACTATAAACCTGACGTCGCTGAGCAGCTCGTTGTTGAAGAGGAAGGCGAAGCGCTCCTTCAGGGAGCTCTTCGTCGCCTGCCAGTTGTACATGGGTTCCCGGTGAAGGCCGAGGACAGGCGGGGAGGCGGACCGGGCAGGGCCGGAGGCTGGCACGTTGGAGAGCACCGCTGCGGCTCCAGACTGAACCGACTGAACCGCGTTGGATGCTGCCTCCTGACCGTCGTGGTTTGACGCTAAGCCGACGCTGTCGCCGCTCCCGGTCGCCATAACGACACGCTTCTATGTTTTATTCTAATTCTTCAAAGCACCGTTAAATGATCCACGGAAATACCCCTACCGTCCGTGTCGTGATTTATTTACGTGGTATCCATCGCGGTTGACGCCATCATCCTTTGATGTTTAGCTAGCTAACGTTACCTGCTAGCTTTCTTTTACTGTCTGTGAGCTTGCGTCTCTCCAGAAATGACGCACACGCGCACTTCCTTCAAAACACTTTTTTTTTTCATTCAACTTTATTGCGGAGTTCAAGCGCAACAAACAAAAGTGACAAAGAAAAGAACAAAAGGGGTAATGGATACGAAATTAAGACTCAAAACAAACGAATATATAACTAAATAAAAAATATATGTGATATATATTACAATTACAGTATAAAATGTTGTGACTTATTTAAAAAGGGGGAGACAATGGCAATACAATATTCAATGTCCTTCAAATGTGCAGCACTTTGTTTTTATTAGTAAATTAACATTTGTGAAATGGACAATTTTGCCATAATAAGAATTATATTTATGGTGGAGCTAGGAGGAGGTAGTACTATCAGTATCATACATAGATAGAAAATAAAGAAATACATTTTAGCTATTTTTAACTAACTTTTAACTTTGTTGTTGCCAACAAATAGGTTATATATTTTAACCATCCAACAAACACTTAGTATAATAATAACATAATATGTTGCATCTGTATAAACAATATTGGAAACAATCCAAGTTTCAACCTTTAAAATGGAGGGTTTAAACATAGCCTACTTAAATCAGTAATTACATTTTTGGTGCCCACCATATAAATCATGTTTTTCCCCACTGATTTATTTATATTATATTAATTTATAAATCAGACAATAAACATATTAAGCATATTTATATCAGCCTATATATCAGTTATACATATAAATGTAAATATGTATTTATAAACATAAACACATGTCTGCATTTATTTGTATAATTTATTTATTTTTAAGAAATATACTGTATATTCTGCTGCTGGCTGCCTGCTTCAAGTTTTCCACTAGATGTCAGAGACTTCACTTTCAATAGAAGAACATAAACAAACCTTCATAGCCTATTTATAGATGATATTGATGAAAAATAAACACATTGTAGGCCTAGTTACACTACTAAGCACAATCGCAAGCTCGTTAATTAAATAAAGCAGCGATAGTCACAGTGAGAGTTAACAGCTGTGTGCGTGTGTGCGTGTGTGCGCGCGCTCGCGTGCGTGCGTGTGTGTGACTGAAGGTAGGAGAGAGAGAGAGAAAGAGAGAGAGAGAGAGAAAGAGAGAAAGCGAGAAAGACCAGAAAAACAAGAGAAGCATGCCTGCAGGAGCTGAATTGGAAGTTTGTGCCTTGTTTTCGGTGTTAGAATCGTGACTTTTTTTAATTCCCTGAGATATGACTAAACAGGAGCGTCTTTAGCAGTTGAACTTTTTTTATAATCTCAATTCTGTCACAAGATAAGTCGCTCCAACCTGGTCCGCTATGAGCGCGTCTGCAGGGACTGGAGTGTTTGTGCTCTCCTTGATGTCCATCCCCATCTGCTATTTATTTAATTCCCTCATTTACAGCAACAGGTGAATGAGAATACTATTTTATCTGCTGATGAAGAAACTGCCACAACCAGTACAGTAACTGCATAATGTTCTTTCGAAAATGATTTGTCATATTTTTAAAAATATACATGTTTCCACCTTGCATTTAGTGCTGAAGCTTTCTTCTTCGCTGGGTGTTCAACAGTCCTCATCCTGGCCATTTCAGCTCGTTTTATACTCAAGAAGAAGGCTCCAGTAGATCCTCTTTTCTATGGTAAGAATTCACAAATGCATTTGCGTTTCTCGTTGGGACCAAACCATTTTAAATGTGTGTAGTCTTTGGAGAGACATATTAATTTAACAGCAAGTCATGAGAATGGAATCATTAGGTTCTGTCTGACTTTAAATCAAAATAGAGGGAGTTATTGGAGTTTAGGATCCAGTAAATCTAAAGTAACTGCTGTAGTTTTGTCACCCAACTGAAATACATTAAAAGTATGCATCTGTCTGCAGTGTATGCAGTGTACACATTCCTCAGTGTGGTGAACCTGATCATTGGGCTGGAACAGGACAACATCATTGATGGATTTGTGACGTTTTACCTCAGAGAGGCAAGTGTTGTGTTGTGAGTCCTGTTTGTGAGTTGTCTATATGAGCCTGCACACATTCTTACTGATAATTCTCCCCTGTGTTTCAGGCAGATCCACATATTAACACAGCACATGGACACATGATCTCCTATTGGGATGGCTGTGTGCATTATCTCATCTATCTGCTAATGATTACTGCAATTACTTGGGGGTAAGATCTCTATCTATCTATCTATCTATCTATCTATCTATCTATCTATCTATCTATCTATCTATCTATCTATCTATCTATCTATCTATCTGAGTCTTTGGAAGTATAATGTGTTCATCTGGCTTTGACAATGGCAGTGTTATGTGGTTTGCACAGGGACAGTTACAGAGCCATTGGACTCTACTGGGTGGGATCTTTTCTCATGCGTGCCATAGTCTACATTCTTGGGAATGCTGTGGGTAAGGAGGCTACACTATAAATAATGGCATGATTTTAGATGACTAGTGTAGGGTAGCCTGTGTAACCCCCCCTACATACGTCCCCTGAGAATCCTACAATACAAGAATACTATCTACAATGGTCCAAACTTGAACTAGAATTGAAAAAGATGCACATTTTACTGTAAACACTGCCACGTTTTGGTGTTTTGCTATGTGTCTTTCCCACAGTGAGATATTATCTTGTTCTGTCCTTCCCCAGGGAAATATGGGACCCATGTTAGTCCTCTCTTCCTCCTCCACATGCTATATATCTCAGTGTCTGTCTGGGCCTGCTTCCGCACCTTCAGCCAGCCCTCCACACGGGATGCTCAGTTTCCTGTAAGTCAGGATCATAACTGGTGGTTATTACAATAAAAATATTATTAGAAGATTCCCATACATAGCTTGTATGTGTGACAGAGCTAAAATGCATGTGATCGAGAGCACAGTTTGAATATCATGTTGTTTTGGTTTTCTTTTAGAGCATCCAGGAGGTAGAAAGAAAATGTTTACTCCACAGACCTCTGGACCTACTGTTCGTCATCTACCTCATCCTTGCTTTTGCTTTTTGTGTTTTCAGAGGCCTGGTAAGAAACCTGAAGAGAAATAACTGCCCAATGCGCACGCGCACACACACACACACACACACACACACACACACACACACACACACACACACACAGGTAGAATAATGTGTTTTTGTAGACTGCCTCTGTATTTTGTGTTTTAGGTTGTTCTGGACTGTTCCAGCAAATGGTGTCAAGTCTACACCCAGCAGTATGAGCCTTACCTAAAAGACCCTTCAGCCTATCCTAAAGTACAGGTAACTCAGTGAAGCTTTAAAAAACAAACATTTGTTCTAACACTGTCATTGCACACATATCTGAAGAAGTGTATCCATGTTTGTCAGATGTTGCTGAGCATGCTGTACTCTGGACCATACTACATCATTACTCTCTATGGGCTGATGGTCCCGGGATGTGAGTGGATGCCGGATCTGACTCTTGTACACTCTGGAGCACTGGCACAGGTACGCCCTGCTGGTTGTTTTTCACTCTTGGCTGGTGACCAGGGATAACTAAGCCTTTGCAGTTAAATATCCTGCACTACCACCTTAACAAGTGCATAACACAAAGGTCAAAGAGATGTCAATCAAGCATCCGTGTCATATTGGAGTTATCGTAATTACTTTCCAACTTGTAAATAGTGTTCACATCAACATCCAAGTTGTAATTATGACTGGGAAAGTCTGTTTTTTTTCCGAGCGCTCCGATGTATAGCTCCGATATGTATCCAAATACATAAAACAGAAGTGGCTAAAAATCAAGCAAATACGGACGCCGCCCGTCATCCAATGTAATCACACCCAGCTTAAATGAATGTAGTGCTATAACGTCAGTTATCCAGACCTTGTAGTGGTTTTCATCATTTACAGTCACACAAAGGTCTTCAATATAAAAGAGCAAAATATTTTCCCACATGACATCATCATTCCAGGTTGATTAGGCAATGCTAGACAGAGAGTGGGCATCTGACCAAGTGTAGCCTACACAGTTCCATAACTTTCCAGTGGTTGCAGATCGGTCTTTGTTCATGTTATTCTTCAGTGCAGTCAAACACCAGTGGCTCAGCGTGAACAGATATGGTCTGACCATATACACTCTCTGTTGACATCTAAAGATGGAAACTCTGAAGAGTGGTGGGAGCAGCTAGTGGGCCAATCACATCTTAACAATACAAAGCAGCTATTGTGTTTGAGCTGCAGGCTGGCGTGCGTCACTCATCAGCGGGATAATGGCAGAAGCTGACTTCAGACCAAGAGGAATGGTGGTATTCACTTAAATGTCAGCTGTTCGACTCGGCTATGAATAGGAAAGCTGATGCTCCGACAGCCATGGATGCTATGAGACGTATCATGTGTCTTTCTCCGTGACTTTCTATGAAAACGTAACTGGCAGTGGTCTGTTACATAAAAAATATTTGAGGATGACTGGCAGTACCAGAATTTGTCCAGGTTCAATGGGTCATCACTCCATTATCTGAATAATCCACCATAACATTTTTTTCCCTGAGCGTTCCCTCTCTACTTTACTTCACAGGCCCAGTTCACTCATATCGGTGCATCACTTCACACACGGACGCCGTTTTCCTACAGAGTGCCTGCTCATAGCCAGCCTGTCTTCTTGCTGGTCAATGTCCTGTATGCTGTAGTGCCTCAGGCTCTGTGCTACCGCTGCTGCTCCAGGCCTGCCTTCTTTCTCAGGCCAACGCCAGAAAAGAAGACTGAATAAAGAGAGTGAGAGAGAAAGAGAGAGAGAGAAAGAGTGCCAGGAATGTCAAGGATGCCTAAATAAAAAGTTGTAGTACTTGCAAAGTACTGCTCTGTGTTTGCAGTTATTAGCAGTTGCCAGTTGCTTTTTTGGAGCTTTCACCTTTAACTTAGTCTCGCTGACCTGTCTCCACAGTGCTGCGAAGTAACCTTTAACCTTGATGAGGGCTTAAGGATGGTATCAAAAGGAGTTTGATACTGGAGTGTGTGTGTGTGTGTGTGTGTGTGTGTGTGTGAGTCTCTTAGCCTTCTTGCAGCGCCTGGTGTAAATATCCTTTAGGTTGGATCTCGTCTATTGTATATTTTATATATATATAGAAAGCGCAGCAAGGCACAAACAGTGTCACTGTATGGATAATAGTGCATTTAGAAGTGTGTATGGGAATCAAACTACTTGACAATACTCATTGTTCTTATATTTTTGGTAAGTTGGTTACAAAAACTGCTTTCTTGTTGACACTGAGGTTTCTGTGCAGTGTTTTTTTGCTAATGGGTTGGCAAATAAAGAAATCACCCACATGTGTCTGTGTGTTTCATATTATTTATTATCAGTATTATTCATACAATAGATGAATGGATATTCAACACATTAAGGGCATTTGGAAAACACAAAAATGTCTGTTATGGTCATATTCAGATTACAAATGTAAAATGTAAAGGTACTAGTTATACTGAGATGTTAGTTTTGATACAGTTCTTTTTCACTTTCAAAGACATTTTAATTTAATTTAGACAAATAATATTAGAAATGTTTTGCTGTATTTAACAAAAGCCTAGTGCATTTATAATAAAATACAAAATATGAGATTGAATTTATCCTATAAAAAGTGTTGAAGATTCAAGAAATAGGCTATATAAATATGCTTGGAATAGAAGAACACTGCATCTTCTCAGTAGGAATTTAGTCACTCACTTAAGTTAAGTTACATCTTTTTTTTTAAGACACAAATCGCTTCAATTCGGAAATAGAAAGTTGATCCGGGTTATAAACCGGAAGTACTTTGTGTGCACACCACCTCGGAGAGCAAAGCAACTCTGCATGTAGCTAACTAGCTAAAGTTTGCAACAAACAGAAGTTATTCAGTTATATCACTTATCTGACAAACCGAATCAACGTTTGAAATAACTCGTCCAGTCAGATAATATTTAGTCTTATGGTTTTTAAACTAAACGCGGATGAGAAGAAATAACGAAGGCTAACGTTAGCTGAACATGCTAACTAGCTAACGTTACCATTAGCTAGCTACTGTTAGCTGTGATGGCAGCACCAACTCCACCGATTTCTGCTACTGTGTTCAGGTCTGTGGCTCTCTTTAAATTATGTTGAGATAACTTGGTATCTAATCTAATAATGGCTGGGTGGTGGACCACAATAACACAAGCAAGAGTAACGTTATAAACGTAATTACAATGTTGTAAAGTCAATGCATCAACGTTAACACGGGTCAACATAAACCTTTAGTAATCGTCAATGTCTGTGTTTTGCTGAGTATATAGAAATATGTTTGAACATTTTGAGATATATTATTGTTTGTGTAAACATTGCATTATTTCCCGAATATTATACTTTTATCCTCGAAAAGCCAAGCAGACATAAAGAACTGTCTGTCTCGAGTTGCTGAATCAACACCCTAATGCTGCTAAATCTCAGCATATACTGGGCATTATACTTTAGGCTTCTTAATGGTAACTGCACCGATTGCAGGACTGTATTTGATTACATTAGACCAGTGGTTCCCAAAGATTGTCTGTCGTACTTTTAGTTAAACCTTTTTAACTGCACATTTTTCACCCTGGTCAAGTCCGCCCCCCTCTTTTTTATTTCTCTGATCTGATTATTGTTTCAAATGTCATCTTCTTTTTAGTCAAAAGCAAAGGAGGGCTGCTCTGAGGAAAGAGAGAAGAAAACGGAAACGCCAAGCTCTCGCCCAAGCCAGAGAATGTGGTACAGAGATAGCTGTTATGTTGGTGTTTTTTGTCATCTGTACAGTTGAAGCTGCACCAATGGCCAAATTAACCACAACATTTACTCTGTTATAGGGTTAAAAATTGGAGCAAGATGTACACCTGAAGAAGAGGAAGAAGAAGAAAGAAATGCTGAAGATGATAAGGATTATGATGTTGCGGAGCAGGAAAGGTAGTCAATACTAACTCTGCTGTCTTGCAGCTGCACATTCAGTGACAGACAGTACGAAAAATCTTCATTATGTTTTCTCAGACTGCGGCTACATGAAGAGTGGTTGGAAAGAGAGAGGCTTGCCCAGGAGGAGTTCAGGCTGAGGGCTGAGAGGGAGGAGTCTGCAAGGAAAAGAAAAGAGGAGGAGGAGGTAATTTATGATTGTATTTTGTACTTTGTGAATATAGCAGGTTTACTGATGTTTATGTGTCCACACTGTTGATGTACTGTAGGGGTTAGCTGTTTATTACCAATGTGGCATGTCTGGTCAGGACGCAGAGACTTGACTTGGTTTTATAATGCTTCACTGAACACTTAAACCATCATTCTGCATATATTGTATAGTATACTGTATGTTGTAGCCAAATTTAGACTTGTGCTGCATGTGTGTATAGTGTGTGTGTGTGAGTGGTAGGTTTGTGTGAATGTTGTTGGTCATTAGGTTACTTGCTCACCTGTGTGTATGTGTGCTAATTACCGAAATCCCAGACGTTAGAAATAGTGAATCACAGGTGAGCGGCGAGAGGGAATTAGGATCTGGGGAGCCACACCGTAGCTGTGTGCGTGTAATAGTCTGCATGTTTTTTGGTCTAGTCAAATTGTTTTTAACTTTTTCAGTGGGCACTGTCAGTTTTTGTAGGTGTTTTTAAACATATTCATTAATAAAGTGTTAAACTGTCTTGGCGGACCTCATCATTTGCACCAGCACGAGTTGGAAATGCCTTCAAATTCCCTCCAGTGGCATTTTTTGTTGTTAGATTGCCACTACAGTATATTTTGACCAAAACCAACAATGAATTGAGCTGACATGTGGCAATTTACAATTTGCTCCCCAATTCTGTGAATAATTAGAGTCTGACACAGTATCCAATTACTCAGTTGGGGCTGGTTGCTGTGTGGATTAATTACTTAATTGATGAGCGCACATGAGTCTGTTTGACCGATTAGTCTTTCGATAATGTTATTATTCAATGGCTTTCTGTCTTTTTGTGTTTCCAGCGGATGATAAAAGAGGAATGGGAGGCCCAGCAGAAGAAAGAACAAGACGAAAAAGAGCAGAAGCAGCAGGACAAGCGAGACAGAGAGGTGAAGCGGGCCCCAGGAGGATAGAAAAAAAGAATATATATCCTCTTCTACTTAATCATGAGCATTTATATTATCCATTATCGAGGGGAAAAATATTGAGATGATCATGTTTCTTTTGTATACTGTGTTTTTGCTTTGTACATGATTCTTTAAAAAAAAAAAAAAAATCCTTGACTGAGTGGCACAAGCAACCATCCAACTCCTCAACTAAGATACACACATCACCTTCAGCTCTCACAACAAGGATGTATCTTTTACTTTGTGTGAAACCAGTCTGTGAAATTGCTTTCCAAAAGTCCAGAAATTTTGAAATGCCAGTCCTTGCGAATGTGGTCTTAACACACAGTAACAGATCTGCTGCAGTATGTTGACCTCTACACATTTTCACCAGCCGTGTCTTTACACCATTTGTAGGAGGCCGTTCAGAAAATGTTGGATGAAGCTGAAAATCAGGTATGAACACAGATGAATTTCTTGGTTTGAAAAAAAAACACAGTCAAGAAGCATTATTTGGGTTACTAAAATACATATGTAGTTCAGAGTCTGTACAAGTCTTTTATTTTGAAGATTCACAGCATAATGCCCTGGGTTTCCCAAGTTGCTGTAGTAGTGTATCCTACTCCTAATTACATGAAACTCAGTTTAATGTATATATACTTTCAAGTTCAGTTAAACCTCACACATTAAGAACAGCGGGAAGTGTTCAAGATATCGGACGTTATTAGCTCATTGCAGATAAACTGTATCGCCATATATGTCTGCCGAAGAATCTAGAAATTACTTATTAATTGTTACTGTGTTATGTGTTTAAAGACAATATATTTATTTGTCATGTTTTCAAAAAGTTTCTTTAAAAGCTAAGAGGTACATTAAATGTATAATTTGCACAACATCTCATTCTAGTTTAAAGTCATACTATACAGCGTATACACATTTTTGTTCATGTTCTCACTTCCAGCTAGAAAATGGAGAACCGTGGATGAATCCCGAGGCTCCTGTGTCAAAGAACTCTGATAACTTTGGAACAGAGCGCGACGTAGCCAACTGTCCGTTCTTCCTGAAGACTGGGGCATGTCGATTTGGAGACCGGTACTATTTGTTTCTCTTTTGACGTGACTTGCCACGTTAAAATTCATAAACCTACTATTCGAGTGGTTATTGAATGGATGGAATAAGTCTTCATATTTTTGTATATTCTCCTCTTCTGTCTTTCTGAGTCCAGATGTTCTCGGAAGCACGTTTATCCCACAGCCAGCCCGACTCTGATGATTCGCGGTATGTTTACAACATTTGGCATGGAGCAGTCACGCCGAGATGATTACGATATTGATGCTTGTTTGGAACACAGCGAGGAGGAGCTGCAGGAGTCTTTCCTCGAGTTCTACCATGACGTCCTGCCGGAGTTAAAGAGTGTCGGCAAGGTGGTGCAATTCAAGGTAAGATGAGATCAGGACAGTCGGTGTGTTTCCATGCGCTGTAGTAGCCGAATTACAGTCGGTTTTCTGAAGTTATCCATCTTGTATCACTAATATACTTGAAACAAATAAGACATGATTTCAGAAGAAGGTCAGGGTAGGGGAGAAATCTTAATTTCTGACCTGTTGCACATATTTGCAGAGTAACAGTAGTCTACAGTAACCAGTTTATAACAGTTCATAATGCTTCGTAAATGCTTTGTCTGATTTCTTGTGGAATCCGATTTCTCCAAATAACATAATGTGTTTAAACATACTCAATGCCAAATATGTCAAAGGCAACTGGACTCACTGTATATGACTTAACCCTCATGTTGTCTTCCATTGGGCCATGGACTTTTTTTTGTGCCGTTTTACACGCCAACTTATTACTAGTTTTACACTTATTTCTGGAATTCATGGTCAATAAACGTCACTAATAGGAAGTTATACCTAATTCTTGAGTTAAAAAAGCCGAAATTAGGAATAATTTAGGCTAATATTAAAGGAAGGATAATCACAGAAGGATATATGCCACAGTTCAGTGAGGATACTGTTTCTATACTATTTTAATATCTTTTCAATGAAAGTAGAGATCATATCTTATGTTGTACCACTCGTTTAAGTTGCTTTAGCAGTTCAATGAAGTCAAAATAAAGAGATTATTTTTCTTTACCTGGGGGGTGAAGAAAAATTATGAAAAATCCCCATTAAGGTGTTTACGAAATCCAAACTGTATTAAATATGAAATAGTCATAGAATTGTGGGATGTAATCCCTCTGAACATTTCAAAACAGTTGAATTGCCATTTGAAAAACAAGCCTCAATCTTCACTGTTCAAGGTAACACTCACTGGATGGATGGTCATACGTTTACCACTAAAAATACATATTTGGTAGGGCACCCGGTTAGCTCAGTTGGTAGAGCGGGCGCCCATATATAGAGGTTTACTCCTCGACGCAGTGGGCCAGGGTTCTACTCCGACCTGCGGCCCTTTGCTGCATGTCATTCCCCTCTCTCTCTCTCCCCTTTCATTTCTTCAGCTGTCCTGTCAATAAAGGCCTAAAAATGCCCCAAAAAATAATCTTTAAAAAAAAAAATACATATTTGGTTTCATTGATACTTTGCCCTTTTTAGGTCAGCTGCAATTATGAACCACACCTGAGAGGAAACGTTTACATTCAGTTTGACACGTAAGTCATCGCACAACAACTCCATGACTTTTTCAAAATGAATATACTGTATGGTGTTTGAATTTTTGAATGCAACTCTTTCCTTCTTTGTCCTCCTTCTCTCTGTTGTCTGTCCAGAGAGGAGCAGTGTAAAGAGGCCATCATTAAGTTCAATGGGAGGTGGTACGCAGGCCGGCAGCTCCATTGTGAGATGTGTCCAGTTACACGGTGGAAGAATGCTATATGCGGTGAGTTATTCATACTGATGTGAGAGTGGCATTTTCACTTGGGGCCATTGCTGCAGAGATGCAAGATGCAGGATTCAGTTCAGTATATTTACCAACTTGCTTGTGTTTGTATTTCCTCTCTCAGGATTGTTTGACAGACAGAAGTGCCCCAAAGGGAAGCACTGTAATTTCCTGCATGTATTTCGAAACCCTGGCAACGAATTCTGGGAGGCCGACCGAGACCTGCACATGTCACCAGACCGTAGCGTCAGGGGGAGTCGCAGAGACGGGTGGCATTCAGAGCGATACGGAGACAGGTCGTGGCGGCAACGTCAGTGCAGCAGAAGCCCGCCGAGATCTGAGAGATCCCACAGCAGACGAGAGGGCGACAGGAGAAGGAGCAGAGAGAGGAGGGCCTCCCAACAGCACAGAGAGGACAAACGGTCATCCAGACACAGCGACAGGAGGACAGATTGGTATCGGAGCAGAAGTAGAGACAGGTCGAGGAGTAGAAGTAGAGACAGAGAGCAAGACAGGCCAAGAAACAGGAGTAGAGATAAGGACAGGGAGCACAAGTATAAGAATAGAAGTGAAGAGAGAAACAGTAGAGACAAAGATACAGACACTCACGGAAGAGCAAGAGAAAAAAGCACAAGTCGAGAAAGAAACAAACAAAGTAGAGAAAGGAGCCCCAAGAAACCAGATACAAATGAGAAACCCACTAATGAGGATACCAACACACGCCGCCGCCACAAACAGTCCAAAAAGAGCAAAAAGAAGAGCAAGAAGAAGCATAAGAAGAAAAGCCATTTGCCAGAAGTGACGACCTCATCTGGAGAGTCAGAAAAGGAGAAAGAGTCAGAGGAAGAGACGATGGAGAATCTCACTGTAACAAGTCCCGTTCAGGAGATAAAGGAAATAGAGCTAATTCAGAAAAACAATTATACGGATGAGAGTCCATGTGTTGACAGTGAAATGTTAGGTCCTGAGGTAAAAATTGAGCAATCTAACACAGAAATGCAATGAAATGAAGCTGCTGGAAGAGGTGACAGGAGTACTTCTTAAGGGCTCCTACATTTCAAAATCTGTGAATTTATTCAGGCTTTTCTCCTTATAACTATGTGAATGTATAAGGAGGAATACATTGCACATTTTGAGCAGTGATGCAGTAAGTTAGCAGTCCTGTCACCAATATGTACATACTGTATGTGAATATTTTGCTTTTGGAAAACAGTCAATGTTGCTTTAATTATTGAACACTCAATCACCGGCGCTGCAGCACTTCAGTTATTGTTGCTGAGTAAAAACAATATTAAACGAGATCAACAAATGTTTTTTTTTTATACATTTATTGTTCACTTTCAAATATAAGAAAAAAATGTTGGCAAATGTGTTGGCAGTGTTTAATACAAAAGTGATTTTAAGATGAACTTGTTGAATAATTACTTATGAATGTTCAAGAAAAAAAAACACTGGTTTTAAGAATGCAGCTAAAAAATGTTTGACTACAGTTTGGATTAGCATCTATTCATTACTTGCTGGCTCGTTTCCCTGCATCCTGCTGACAAGAGCTGACAGTGATGAATGTTAATAGTGTACCCTGATATGTGCAGTTCATCTTCTTACATTCCACCTCCATAAAGAAACTCAGGATAGACCTGTCCCTAAACAGATTGGAATAATTACGTAACACTGGTATGTTGTGGCCAAAAAAAACAACCCACATACATCTTCTATCAAACATCCTGCAGTTCTAAATCCCTTTTCTGCCATGTTAGCTTTCTATAGACACCATTGAGAAGGTAAAACACAGTTCTTTGGTCATATGTTAGTCTTTAAGCCAAAGTATAATACATCAAATAGTTTATTTATTTTATTTTATTAGTCTTTCCTGACCTAAGACTAAGGGAGAGACTGACCTTAGATTTATCTCCAGAGGCTGTTATGAAATTGAATGTTAAACACATGTTTTTATCAGGACAATAAATCCATTGTCAGAAAAAGACAAGATGACAATTTTAACAAACAAAGACTAATTACACACAGCAACTGCTCATGTTTAACTAAGGTAATCAGTTAAGCATTGAAAAGGAAAAATGAAATGGTTGATTCGTGGAGGGGAATCACCAAACACATACTCGTACAAACCTTAACCTACACGGACATTGATAATGGGTAATGGTTTAATTTCCCTTAATTGGTGGATTGAATTTACCCGTGTGACTATAACAGTGTCAGTGATTCCCACAACAGCACTAGCCCCGTTGGTACCTCTCATGTATTACCATTACGTTTGAGTCGGAGAGCTGACTTTCAGATTCTTTAAAAAAAATAAATGCCCAATGATCTTTTCTTAGGTCATTGGTCAACAGGTCATTTAGCAACAGTTACTGTTGTTGGGAAGATATTTCTAGACTAGAGTCCTCAAAGACTACCCTCTAAACCTTTAACCATCTGGCTAAAAAAAGAATTCCTCTGCATGATAAAAAAAAAATTATTAACTATTTCCCATGTTGGACCTCTTTATAATCCAAAAATGATTGTTAGAAATGACAAATCTTGCTCAATTTGTACACCATAATTATTAGTTATATATTTATGGTTCATTGCCATATTATATATTTAACTAAATAATGCAATAATATTTTGCCCTTGTGAAACATCCTTTCTTTTGTGCAGCGGACAGAATATTTAGAATAATAGTTTTATTAAACTACCCTCTGGGTTTTCACAGATTAGCCAGTATTTATTTTTCATGAATTTGGATGATTAGCTTTGTGACTCGAATGTGATGGTAATTCATAAGAAGCACCGACTGCGGCTACGACAGCACCCAAAGTACTTTAAGCCAAACAGAACACCCCCCTCCCCCCTTTGCAATCGGTGATGATAGATGATCTTATTATGATGCTGCAGTTTTTATGTGGTCGCTACATTGTACTGTAAGTTAGGGGTGTAAAGTATGACAATAGTACTGAAGAATACAGTGAGAAGATAGTACATAGGAGACATTAAAACCACAGTTGGCACCACATTTAAAGACATTACTGGATAATACAGTACAGAGTAATACAGCACATAGATAGATGGTGATTATATGCATACAACACTGACAGTGAACATGAGGAGACAGGATAGACATGGAGGTTGCCAGATCGGCATCTGGAAGAAGGAACTGCGAAGCAGCAGCATGATGATTTATGTTAGCCCAATTTCTTCTAAAACGCTCCGTGGTGCCTCGGCCTCCTGCAGACGAAGAAAAAGAAATGTTCCTTTCGGTCGTACATGTTGTAGTGCAAAGTAACCCTCCAAATTATAATACATAGTACATGAGTCATAAAGTTACTAGATGTGTGAGGGGAACAGGAGGCCTCCAGTGAGTTAAAGCTTTTACAAGCCGTGCTGTTATAACAACAGCACTGCATTTGCTAAAAATAAATCAGTGATTGTGTTGACTGCAAACGACCACAGCTAGACAGAAATGCAAACGTGCAGGACAGCACTTGCCTTAGCGCACTGGCACAAGGGAGAGAGGTATTAATCAAGCGCTGCAGGCTTAAAATTAACAAGTGACGTGGGAGACGTGGGAGGTGAGGGGCTGCAAGGTGAAAAAAGCAATACACCAACATCTTAGATCCTCCCTTCTGTCCGCTTTAACATTAGCATCGGAGAGTGAAATTTCCTTCTCAAAGTTAGAGCTGCAACAATAACTCGATCAACAGAAAATGTATCTGCGACAGTTTTGATAAATGGATGAATCGTTTAAATATGCCATAAGTTTGCTGGTTCCAGCTTCTTAGATGTCAAGATTTGCTGTTTCTTTGTCTTAAATGGCAGTGAAGTGAATATATTTGGGGTTTTGGACTGTTGGCCAAGACTAACAGTTATTTTAATACATCACCCTGGGCTCTGGAAACTTGAGATGGGCAATTTCCCCAGTTGTTTGACATTTTACAGACCAAACACTTAATCCAATAATTCAGAAAATCATTGGCTGGTTAATTGACAGTTACTGTTTACCTGACACTATGGTGAGTTTGGCAAATATCTTAGACTGTCTGTTGATGAAGAACTGTGCGTACCTCCTGCAGCAGGTCAGCTTGCTCGATCGCTTTCAGCACGTTCTTCTTGGAAGTCTCCTGGGCCTCTCCGCCCAGCAGGAACTCATCCAGAATAAAGTAGGCCTTCTCAAAGTTGAAGATAATATCCAACTCGCACACCTGTGTGTCCACAACACCACAAATAGCAGCAGATCAGAGGAGATCCTATACTTACTGGAAACCTTGGACTCTTCTTCTTTTTATTGCCACCCCCCCCCCCCCCCCCCCCCCTCCCCCTAATACTATCAATCAACATGTTACATGAGTTACATGAGACTCACACTGCCAAAATATTTGTCAAGCAGCTCCACGTATCTATGGATGATCTCCAGGGTGATCAGCTCATTATCCTGATCCTCGACTGCACAGCAGAAATACAGGCTCGCATATCTACAACATAAAGTAAGGAAATAAAAAGTTTAACAAGGCGGTTATGTTTAAAAAAAAATATTTGTGCTTTTGCTCTTTCATCAGAAAATGTAGAAAGATCCATCTATCTATCCCCGGAGGGAAATTCACAAGCTGTGATCACTGTCCACACTCTCTGCAAATGTACAGTATACTGAAATTAAGCACAGGGACTCAGCTTAAGATATCTGTACATTCCAAAAACAAATGCAAAAAGCTTTCAAATCAAAATCCCATTATATTTACTTCCTGAATAACAAGTGTATCTTTGTGGTTTTATGGATATATCATTGTTTAGCTCTGCATTAATACACCAATAAAATCATCCACTTTTAAACAAGGCTACCACTTAAATCCTTCCCTTAAAAAAAATGTAATTACAAAATTTGAATCAACAGATCTGAACAAAAACGGAACATCATAACCTTTACACAGAAAGGATTTATGGCAGGGGTATTAAATTGGACTGCATTAGCTTGGACATGGGTACCAAATAAACAGGTAACTCAGTGTATAGCATTGTGCTTAAGTACTGTAGCACTGTGTCACTGTCTCCAGGCTGGGTTTGGTTGTTTGTCTTTGTTTATATGTTTTTTGTTCATTATATTGAACACATGAAGATGTGTCATTTGTAGTTTTATGACTCAGCAGTCATATGTCCAGGACAAATCAAGCACTCTTTATATATTTGAATCATTGTCCTCCATTGTTTGGCAGTTGGTATTAAAAAGAGTGGGTGTTTCTGGCTTCCATCACACACCAGAAGGTGAGATCTAAATGCCAGAAATCTCAGTGCTTGACAACATAATCACTGAATCATTGGTTTTCATAAACAACCCCAACAAGCCACAGCAGATACAAAAGTGATGTAGCATACCAAACATTAACACATCCTATTACTAAGACCAAACTCTGAAATGCCTGGCACATTTTAGTGCATGTAGCACTATGTAGACCATTGTGAAATGTTAAAAGATTTAACAAATAATCTCTGGGCTCACTTGCTATCTTTTTCCAGGGATTTCAACCGGATCTTACAGTCTTCATCAACAGAGCATCTCCCCAATATACCACTGTCTGTCATCATGTCACTGAAGATCTATTCGTAGGTCACATTAGAACAACTAAACCATCTCCAACACAACTGAGCAAACTCTGTGTGCTGCTGATGAAGACCATGAGATGCAGATGAAAGCTCTGGAAAAAAAAGCTATGTCAAACTACTTTTTCCATAGTCAGGAAAGAACTTTAACGCTCAACATGTTAAATGTAGCTGCAATATCCGATGATAAGCAACTTGTGAGCAGCTTTTGCAGGATCGATTTGGTATACATAGATTGATTTAAATGATCTAAAGTAAGCCTGCTGCTGTTAAAAGATACGTTTACTAACAAGTCACAGATGAGAGGAGTCACAACACTGTAAACAACCAGAGATTCAAGCTTTGTGTTGACAGCTTCATTGAGATGATCTCTGTTTCATCTTTGTCCATGTATTTACTGTATGTAGGCTACAGCCTGTATCTAAACTGCCCTTATTCACTTACCTTTTGTACACAATCTTGAGGTCCCTCCACTCCAAGAAGCTGCACATCTTGGGCTTCCTGGCCAGTATGGTCTGGACCAGGTCTCTGGAGATCTTCTTCCTCTCCTTGTCAGACAGAGGCACATACCATTTCTGTAACCGCAGCTTTCCCTGCCGGCTGAATAACAGCATGAACTGCATCTGAGGAAGGATGTTCAGTTAAAAGTTGTCCATGGTTGAGATGAGAAAAACTTACAATGTTTAGAGAGAAGGAGGGTGTAACGAAGTAGTAACTATAGCAATCGTGAATTTTATGCTAAATATTATTTCTCCATGACAATAAGTTAATTCAGTAACGTTGCATCTAATGGAATAATTAATAAGAAACGCCCGAACAGGAAATACATGCATTTATTCAAGGATGATACAACACAGCAGTCTGATCAAATGTATTTTAGAGTTGTTAAATGTTACGTCCAGGAGGCTTTTGCACAAACTTCCAACAGCTTATGGTAGCTAACATTGCTAAATAGCCACATTATTGACATCAACAACACGTTATGTGTAATTTGCGCCCCCTCCCGCGACGCCAAGCTAGAGACAGCAGATACAAGAAGTAAACACGACTCTTTACCTTCAATGTAGTCACTTGGACGACTGGTAACTTCAGCAAATTCAAGCGAAATACATAACCAAAGAGAGTAGACAGATATTTAGGTTAGCTCCTCGATGATCCAGACTGATGCTAAACTAGCTAGCGGACAGTGGTTCTGGTGAGACAACGTTTAGGTCATGGGTGCTGTGATTGGCCGAAAAAGACACAGCTATGGAATTTGATTGGTTTAAATATTCCGTTATTCGTTACGTGCACACAGCTTTGGCTTCCTGTATCTGAAAGTTTAGTCACGTTCACTTCTTCTCTACTACATTTTCAGAGGCAAATATTTAGTTACACTACTGGCTAAAGCAGTAAACAAACATATACATGGAGCTGTTATGTACAAATGAGTGTCAATATAAAAGTCAAACTGTTACTGTAAACTGTGTACGGGGTAAATAATATAATAAGTTACATACAACAGCTGGTGTATGTACAATATTTTCATGTCTATGTGCAATAGACAGCCTGCTTCTACTTACATTTGACATTAAATAATAATATGTTGTGTAATTATGTGCACATACACATCATTGGGACATTATAAGATGGCGTCTTGAAAAATAAGGAAATATATTTTAAATAAATTGAATTGTTGATGTTTTCCTTGTTTTAGTCTTCTTTTCTCCTGTAGCACTTCATTAGTATGAAAAGGTGCTATACGAATACACTTTTTGGGAAAGTGTCTGCCTACATCTGGGTTGTGGTTGTGTGCCTGGAAACATAAAAAGGGAAGAAGTGGATGTGGCGCCCCCTGTCGTCAAACGCTCAAACAAAAAGTACATCATGTTTTTTTCTTCTTTTCAGAATTGATGTACAGTTCCTCACGTACGTACTATGCACGCTTTCTCTTTCTGTGAATTCTCACGTATTGTCACCTTCAACGCCTGACCCTACACATCCAGCCGTTTGACACAGAGCTGTGCGCGCGCGTGAGTGTGTGTGTATGTGTGTGAATACAGACTTGTGAGTGTAACGTTACATCTATGTCGTCGCGGCTAGCAAGCTGTAGCCGAGCAGCAGCCTCATCAGAGCGGTGAAGCTGTCAGGTCAATACTGTCTATGGATCAATCCCGCGCTGCAGGAACTAGACGGATAGATCAGCTGCGTGGTAAATTCAGTGATTAAGCACCTTTAGTATTTGTATATTTCTCATAAATTCATTTTACACACGAAGCCTTTAGTGTTGTTGTGTTTTGTCTTGGCCAGGTCTCCCTCGGTAAAGATATTTTAATGTCAAGGTACTTCCTGGTTAAATGAAGGTTAAATAAGTATAACCTAAGTTACTTGTTAAGACTTGTTGTGTTGTGTGCGCAGTGATGACTGATCAGTGAGGATGAGGAGCCGCAGTAACTCAGGAGTGAGGTTGGATGCCTATGCCAGGCTGGTCCAAGAGACTATCCTGTGCCATCAGGTGAGTCCAGACATACATAGGCAGATACAGGAGAGAAGCAATACCACACTGTAGAATTATTCAGTTGCAAGTAAAACTCCTGCTTTTATTTACGTAAATGTAGTAGGGCTGTGCAATTAATCGACATTCAACGTGATTATGATTTCGACTCCCAATGATCACAAAAACAGAATAATCGAGAAAAACAATTATTTAGCTCATTCATTTTTGCAAGTAAACTCTTATTTTCTCTTGTGTTCTGAAAAAAGAAAGTTTAAATAGGAAAAGTATTAAGGCAAATTACACAGTTCTATGTTGTTGTTTTTTTTACTGTTGATTTACTTGACTTTTCCCACGGTTTTTTAAGTTCAATAATTGCAACATCTTTCCAGAAGTCAACGAGTAATCGTGTTAAATTATCGTGATTTCAATATTGACCAAAATAATCGTGATTATATTTTTTTCCATAATCGAGCAGCCCTAAAATGTAGCCTATTTACATCTAAACATACTTAAAATCTCAAAAGTACTTATTATGCAGCATGGCCCATTATAGAAATGATCGGTTGTAATTATCGATGCATTACATTACCTTGTAAGCATCATTCTAATGTAGCAGCTGGTAAAGGTTGGGTTAATTTAAATTAAAACTACTTTACATACCAATGGGTAATCTATAATAATACATCTTTTATTTGTTAATTGTATTTTTGTATTAATATTATAAGATATAGAGGAAAATATACATACAAAAATGTTTACATTACACTTCTGGAAGAAGGTCATAAGTGTGTAAGCCACGCAATTGGTAAAGTAGTTCCTCTTTGACCTATATCTGTGTACTTAAGCATTTTCCAGACTGTGTTGGTACTGTGCAACACACATTGCGTATTGACCTTGACTCCTTTATGAAGCACTCTCACTCTTTCAAACAATTTAGAAATTATACTCATATATTACAAGTATATAATCGGAATGTGCAGAGTAACTAGTCACTAAAGCTGTCAAATAAATTGCATAAGTAAAATAAATAAGTTGCACATTTATCTATCAGCACTTCAACAGTCAACAGCTGTCTAAGTTTAAACGTGTGACCCAGACGGCAGCTGATAGAAAACTGGGCCACCTTTCCTTACAAAGCATGCACATGTCTGGGTGTAGGTTTGGTTTCAGAGGATGGGACAAGTCTCAGGTTCTTTAACCAAGAACAGAAACTATATAAAATTCTGCATTTAAAAAAAATTAAAGCACTAACCCAACTTAAAATTGCATTTACTTTCATTAATAGACACCTGATACATTGCTCATGTTTTATTTGCACCCTCTCCTGCTTTATATTTTATTAATGTTCAATGCTAATATTGTTAAGATAATAACACACCGTTAACAGTTACACAGATTCAATTATTTAGAGTTGAAACTACTAGTGGAATAATTGTCTGTGCGCAATCAATAGAAAAATTAACTGTCAACTATTTCAAAAACGGATTAAACCATTGAATGAATTTTACGAACAAAAATGCTACACAGGCTTCAGCTTCTCGGATGTGAGGACTTGCTGCTTTTCTTTGTCATGCCCACCCTGTCCTTACTGTTAATGAAGCTCTTGTGTGTGTGTTTGTTTCAGAACCCAGTGACAGGACTTCTGCCTGCCAGTGCCCAGAAGAAGGATGCCTGGGTGAGGGATAATGTGTACAGTGTCCTGGCTGTGTGGGGGCTGGGCATGGCTTACCGCAAGAACGCAGACCGCGATGAAGACAAGGCCAAGGCCTACGAACTGGAGCAGGTGTGTTTGTAACAGAGAGAGAGAGAGAGAGAGAGAGAGTGAGGGGGTTAATGTTCACAGCAGTGCCTGTTTGTTCCACCGGTTATGGTGGGTCAAATATTTTAAAGAAGCAAGCGTTTGGTTTGTGCCGCATGCATCACATTCTCATTTGATTAGTTATTTAGGCTACAGTTAAACTACAATTTTATCACATTAATCCAAAACAAAATATTTAAATCTCAAATTGCTATTTTAAGCACCAAACTGAATGGGAATATAAAGTATGTTAACATTCAATGACTACAATTCTTGCTAAACTGTTACAGATCTAACATAAATAAAATAGAAATAAATAAAATAATTAAGTCAGTGCTAAAAAAGTTCATTAATTCGCTCGTTGATTGAAATAATTCATTTGTTAAAATAGAATCTGTCTTGTAAGAATTTGAGGCAATTAAAGTAATTGAGACAAAATAAAAATGAAACTTTCCATGGGAATTAATGGGAATTAACAGGAATAAATGGGAATGAATGGGAATAAACTGGATATTTATAATATTGCTTGTTATAATACTGAAAAAAAACTCATCTTGCAGCATAATCTTGGTAAACAACCTGATTTAATGCAACTTCAGTTGAATGTCCTCCCTATATCCGTCAATGACATGCACGCACGCAGTAATCAGCATAGGCTACTACATACTTGCCAACATTTAGTTTTTAAATAATAAATACGGGAGTAATATTAAAAATATCAGGTTTATTCCCAGTAATTCCCATTTATTGCTGTTAATTCCTGTTAATTCCCATGAAAGTTTCCAAATTGGAATGTTTCCAAAATTCCCCAGCTAAACTTTCCATGGAAAGTTACCGGAACATTTTCTCCCCTTTGCAACCCTAGTTACAACTTCACAAAGTTGGACATTGTCATTTTATTCATACTGTATATATCATATTATTACAAATGGCAATTTGGATTCTTGGCTGCAAGCTAATTTAAAACATAACTTTTTAGCTTCTGTAACATTAAGTCATTTTATAGATTTAATGATTAACAGTTGATCAATACATTTAATATAATGTTTGCGATATCTATTCAGTAATATAAATTAATTGCATTTCTTATTTTAATCATTTAATCATTATTGTTGCATGTACTGAGGTGCCTTTGAACAGTGATGTGTTCAATTTCTGACGAACATCAGTCAGTGACTATTAATCTTTTTTTAACTGAACTGAACAAAGGGATTAGAATCAAAATCAAGTGATTTGTGATTTCCTTTTTGTATGACTTTTGTAGTTTACTGATGTTGTTGTTTGTTGGCAGAGTGTGGTAAAGCTGATGCAGGGACTTCTGCAGTGCATGATGAGACAGGTAAGAAACCCCTGTGCTCACATTACATGTGTACATGTTCACTTGTGTTTGCACATTGAAACATCAAATCCTCGTGGAAGAAAATCCAAAAAGCATGTGTTCTGGTTCTGAGAAAGCACAATGTGTTATCAGTATTTAAACAAACTGCTTTATGTAAACAGGTTTGTGACCACAGTCTGCTGCTATGTGCGCAGGCACGTCAAACTCTGTGACGTCGGCAGTTAGTCAGAAAGATACAAACAAACTGTAATAATTGACAGTATGTTGGTGATCTACATTTTGAAGTGAAAGTGATAGTGACGGGGTCCAGTTGGTCGGTTAGGACAGAAGACAAACATTTCTGTCATTTAAGGTGGTTTATTATAGATGTAATAATAATAGAACTTGTATACTCTTGGTATACAAGGATTCTTTCAGATTGAGAAGCCACAGTCAGCGCGTGCTGTTACTCGGTCGCCCCCCCGCCCCAAAAGAATACCAAATACTGGTTTACATGAGATTATTTAGAAATGTGCAAGCTATTATGATTGGCTAATACTAAGGTGGGAGGGCAACCGTGGTTTAGACTTGGCGCTTCCTTGTTGGTGCACAGGCTAGTCCTAGCCTCTTGGCACACAATGTTCCATCCAATGGGAGACGTCAACTCCCTGGAGGATTCCCTCTCTCCCTTCCTCCCGGGTATTTTCCACTGAAGAGGAATTTAATCTACTTCCAACCAGTCTACTACCCCCTCTCCTTCTAATATCAATGCTCTGTGTGAAGACATGCATTGCTATATGTGTTATCTTTCCAAGAACAGCCATTCTTTTAAGATGACTGTTATCTAGAGTATTGGTAAATATTCCTAACAGTATATAGTCATCCACAGCTCTGAGTGCATCATCAGTCCATGGCGTTCCATCCCCTTGTGAACTCTGCCTAGTTAGATATATCTTAACCTAATCAACTCTTCCCCAGGAAACATTCTTGCACTGGCAGTTTGACCCCCCTGACCTCTTTACACACATTTCAGTCTTTTCTAACTGAAGTCAAGATCCAGTACATACATGCAATTATATTTAATGAGTGTAATTATAACTAATTAATGATTTGAATATTATACATGTTATAGGCAGACATTATAAATGATTGTCTTTCTATCGAGGCCTTGGCGTAGCCTTATTTTGTTGAAACTAAACATTTTGCATGTTCATTTTTTTATTTCCTCACAATAGCGAAAGCCTGGCTGCAGTAAAAGTGTAATTGGTTACTCTTATCTTCCATAACTGGAAATAAGATAAAGATGCCAAATTCACCACCGGAGTGTTAAAATGCTTCATCTTCTGCTGCTGAGATGTCATCAATTAATCCTAAAGAAATTACTCTTGAGACATTAAGGAGTCAAAAACAGCAGACAGTGATCAGAAACCTTTATACTTGTCTAATCATGTAAACATGGATACTGAATAACCAGATAATATTTTTCCATGTTCCGCATATGATCATTAACAGGATATGGAGCATAAGTGGGATTCTGGAATGCATGTAAACACACTCATTGGGCTTTATCTAACTATAATGTGTCAATTTAATTTTTTAAACCATTTTTTTTTTTTTGCCAAAATCTGTATGTTGGGGACCTTTTAGTTGCATGTCACCCTTCATCTCTCTCTTCTGGTTTCCTTTCTGCTCTCTAATGGCTAAAACACCCCCCCAAAATACTCAACAAATCTTCAACCATTTAGGAGCCTTTTAGGAGACTTTTCATGCTAATCCTGCCACATATCTTTTTGGTCCCTTCTGGCCCAGACAAACACCCCTGATGTGTGTGTGTGTGTGTGTGTGTGTGTGTGTGTGTGTGTGTGTGTGTGTGTGTGTGTGTGTGTGTGTGTGTATGCATATTTACATGTTCATGTTCCTTCAGGTGGCCAAGGTGGAGAAGTTCAAACAGACCCAGAGTACAAAGGATTGCTTGCATGCCAAATATGATACTCCAACCTGTGGCACGGTGGTCGGGGACGACCAGTGGGGCCATCTCCAGGTGGACGCCACCTCCATTTACCTGCTGATGCTGGCACAGATGACAGCCTCAGGTACAGTAGTGATGCAGAGTTGTGTTTATATATGTTGCTTTTTTGTGTTCTCTCAGTAAACTGTTTTAGTTTATTTATTAGTTTTGACCCGTTTTCTATTTCCTAAGATGATCTTTGGTTTAAAGATGTAACACATAGGTATGGATTTACACATTTCCGATGCTGGCATAGTATCAAAAAACACACTGTAGCAAAAGGCAATGCACGCTGCTGGGCCAGCTTCCCTTCTGGTAAGCACTTCAGGTCCTCAAGAGGGACAAATAAAGTACCTAACCATGAGTTGGTCACTGAGTGTGCCACATTATCACGCAGGTCTTTGTATCATCTCAAACCTGGATGAGGTGGTCTTCATCCAAAACCTGGTCTTCTACATAGAGGCTGCCTACAAAGTGGCGGTGAGTAACTTTTTCAGAGGTTTAGGAGGTTTGGTTTCTAGAAAGGAAGATGTAAAGGCTGACACACAGGAGAGTTGACTGAAAATACACTATGATGAAATAAACTAAACTGTTAAAATCACAGTAAAAGCTAAAGGGGAGTTTTGCACATCACAGTCTGTTTACAAATCTTGGGCATTACCAGCTACTAGCATAACAAACCTGAATCTCCGAATGAGCTGTCGGTGGTTGAGTTGAATTCTGGGTAATGTAGGCGCCAGGTTTTGACAAGGTAGAAGAATGCGTGGAATACAAAAAAGACAATATCTTTCATGCTGCTGCATTGAATCTTCATTGTGAATTTCATCTATTATAGTAGTGCAATGCTTAATTGGTGGAGTCACACCCCGACCACATTGCAGAGTCATTACCTTTTATTCCTCTGTAGGATTATGGGATGTGGGAACGAGGTGACAAGACCAATCAAGGCATCCCCGAGCTCAATGGCAGCTCTGTAGGAATTGCTAAGGTACAGGTTATTATTGTTAATATATTATTTATTATTATTATTTATAATATACTATACATATAGACCAAAAGAGGAGAGTGCTGTATGAAATGTGTGTGTGTGTGTGTGTGTGTGTGTGTGTGTGTGTTTGGGGGGTTTGCAGGCGGCTCTGGAGGCCATAGATGAGCTGGATCTTTTTGGTGCCCATGGAGGGCCAAAGTCAGTCATCCATGTTTTGCCTGATGAAGTGGAACATTGTCAGGTACTATTGGCTTTGCCTCCAGCCATCTCAGCATCATCTCTGCTCATCTTTCTTCTGCTGAGTATGTCGGTGTGTTTTCCCTTTCCCTCAGTCCATCCTGTGCTCCATGCTGCCAAGAGCTTCCACTTCAAAGGAGATAGACGCCGGCCTTCTGTCTGTCATTTCCTTCCCTGCTTTTGCTGTAGAGGATGCTGAGCTGGTGGCCATTACTAAGTCAGAAATCATAACAAAACTGCAGGTACAGCAAGACAAAACACACTCTGCACAGAAACGCTACACAATTCAGTATTTTCCCCTATATATTTTATCATGCTAACATTTCCACTCTTTGGTGTAATTTCAGGGTCGCTATGGCTGCTGTCGCTTCATTAGGGATGGATATCGTTGTCCCAAAGAGGTAAGATATTCTGCATATTGAAAATGGAAATGCTGGGATTTATAATGTATAGAACTAATTCAGCTGGGACAGAAAAAGTGTTTGTCTTACAGATAAAAACTCTGCACCTTAAGTATGAAATTTGAGAAGAAGTGCACCTTTTGAGTGGATGTCGTAGGGTTTAGTATGATTGCTTTCCTGTTGTAAGATAATTGTGTTTTGTATAATTTGAGCTCTAAGGTTCTACTGTGGTCCCTGGCTGTTTTTCTCACTAGGACCCATCTCGGCTGCACTACGATCCTGCAGAGCTCAAGCTGTTTGAGAATATCGAATGTGAGTGGCCCGTGTTCTGGACTTATCTCGTCCTTGACGGTATCTTTGCTGGAGATCAAGTGCAGGTAATAAAACCAAACACACTGTTCCAGTTTCTACTGTATTCACACACTCATGGAGCCACTCTGAATGACTTCTGCTGCAGATGTAATAATGAACAAATGACTGTGTTCATTGCACAGGTACAGGAGTACCGTGAGGCACTGGAAGGCATTTTGATCAGAGGGAAGAACGGCATCAAACTGTTGCCCGAACTTTATGCTGTACCTCCTGACAAGGTATCCCACTTTCATAGGCCAAATATAACAGATGCACCTTTATTGTAGTTGCAAAGTCTGACAAAACCTACAAAGAAAGATACGAGATTAAGTGTTTCATAAAGATGACAGCACTGGTCCTTATCTTTCAAAATGTTAGTTTTTCATGGAGAAGCTTAAAGCTATTCAGTTGTATTGTAATCTTTTTTGTTAGGGTTAAAAAAAGCTTAAAGTGATGGTTCGGAGTAATTTCACCCTAGGGTCCTTTGCACCATGACCTCAAGCTTTTTTCACCTGGGTCTAACATTGGGAGAGTTAGCGTAAAGTAGCGTTATCAGCTGAATAGCTTATTAGCGCAGGGGCTAATGGACCCACGTTTGTATCTCGTAAATGACCCCACTAATAATGCCCGAAATGATACCAAACTTCTACACTAGTACATATAGGTTATGTACTCATAAAACGATGGATTGGAAAGTTTGTAAGTACACCAGAAGTTTATGAACACTTGCCTGCTCTCTTCTGCGCTCTGTTGTGGCATAATCAGGTCAGAATTTCAATTTGTCAATTATTTGTTTTATGAAAAAATACCTTCAAAACTAACGGCATTCCCATCAGCTTCAGTTGTACTTTATGTTTAGAGCTAATTAGCAAGTGTTAGCATGCTAACGTGAAAGTAAGATGAACATGGTAGCATCCTAGCATTGTTATTGTGACCATGTTGACGTTAACATCCAACTCAAAGTACAGCCTCACAGTGCTAGCATGGCTGTAGACTCTTATTTTTCAATATCTAGTCTCATGTATCTGGTCTTTTTTATCTATCTTTAGTCTATTTTCTGGTCTATTTCATCTATCGGTTTTAGGTCTGTTCAAGAATTATTTAGTACATATTACCAGTATAGATGCTATGTTATTGGAAGGTAAGCCTTTCAGCTCTCCTCTGTCCTGTTTACCTGTTGAATACTCCAAATGCTGTCATCACTACAGATGCGTGTAATGTTGATATGTAAATGCCAATACAATAGTGTCAGGGAACATCAGACTAAATTGCGTCTGAACTGCTATACTTGTATTTGGCCTCTAACAGGTGGAGGAGGAGTACAGGAATCCTCACTCAGTGGACAGAGTGGCCATGGGGCAGCTGCCGCACATGTGGGGACAGTCACTCTACATCTTGAGCTGTCTTCTGGCCGAGGTATTCACAGGGCTAACCACCTCTAAAGTTAGCCATTGCCATTGTTTACCTCTGTAATAATTTCCCCTTTCTGTCTCTTATTTCTGTTTTAAGGGTTTTTTAGCACCAGGAGAGATAGATCCTCTCAACAGGAGATTCTCGACAAACTTAAAGCCAGATGTTGTGGTACAAGGTTGGTAATTGATCATTAGTTTAAGGGAAAAATCAGCCCAGAAGTTGAATTAAAAAAATGGATTGAATCCCAGAAGAAATGTAAGGTAAGAAAGAAGAAAAAATCCACTCCTCTGAAACAAATCTGTTGCATGGATTAAAGGGAAGGTTACTTTTCATAGATCCTTAATGACTTGTGGGGCAAAGAAGAAGGAAGACTCACACACAACTAAAAATGTTATGAATGTCCAAGACTTATTTCCGATGTTCTGATGTGAGCATTGGTTTATATAGAGATTTCCTTATAGAAGGCAGAATATGATATATTTCTTTTTATATGTGCATGTCAGTTTGTGTTCTAGCAGAATCTGAGAAGATCCAGCAGTTGTTAAGTGATCACGGGATCAAGGTCCAGACAATGTCAGAAGTTCTGCCTATCAGGGTCATGCCTGCTCGCATCCTGAGCCATGTTTATGTTAGACTGGGTAAACAAGCACCAAGCACTCTTTTCCTTAGTGTGTGTGTGTGTGTGTGTGTGTGTGTGTGTGTGTGTGTGCATGCATGCATGTGTGTGTATGTGTGTGTGTGTGTGTGTATAAGATCACCATATTGTCTTATTGCCACAGGGAACTGCAAGAAACTTAATTTGAGCGGGAGGCCCTACAGACACATTGGAGTTTTGGGAACATCCAAATTCTACGAGATCAGAAATCGCTCTTATATATTCACCCCCCAGGTAAAACTAGCTTGAGATGTTGTGATGTTCATAATCACAATGAAGAAGCTAGGTAGAAGGCTGTAGTAATAAATACTACTGATTAATACTTTGGGTTCTTTCTGTCTGTTTCTCATTTTTCTGTGCTCCAGTTTCTGGATCAGCACCATTTCTACTTGGCACTGGACAACCAGATGATTGTGGAGATGTTACGAACAGAGCTGGCCTATCTCTCCTCTTGCTGGAGGATGACAGGACGGCCCACACTCACTTTCCCCATCACCCACAGCATGCTGGGTAATAAGGCTCTTAACCCAAAACAAATCAGTCGAGATCAAGATGAATTCTCATCCAAAACAAGAGGAATAATTTAGACATGATAAAGATGGAACAATGAATGCATTCAAGTGACATTACTACATATACTGTAATACAGTCTAGGTTGCTTTTATTATGTTGTTTTTACTCATGTAGCTGTGATCTTGAATGTAGATACTGTAATATTTCCATATTGCTATTTTGTCAGATTAGTTCACTGCACTTCACAGCATTTATTTACTTTTTATATTCAGTTGAAGATGGAGATGGGATTGATTCGTGTATCCTAGCAACCCTCCGAAAACTACAGGATGGCTATTTTGCCGGAGCGAGGTCTGTTTCCATCAGCAACATAGGATACGTCATACTAATAGTGTGTTGAGATGTCTGAAACATGACAGTATATGTTACTTCTTACGCATGTGTGGCTATTTTGTGTGGATGTTACTACAGGGTGCAGATGTCAGACCTATCGAGTGTCCAGAGCACTTCCTTTCACACTGACCTCAGCTTCCTGGGTGAAGAGAAGGATGACAGCTTACTCGAGGATGAAGAGGATAATGATGAATATGGAGAGGAATATTACAACTGTAGGCCCTCAGGTATTTTACGATGAAGTGTGTGTGCTCCTTTCAGTCATATTTGTCAATGTTAGTAAAGAATTGTATGTTTTTTTTTTTTCATCTCCAGAGGGCTCTAAAGACATGTTTGACCAGTACCTCACACAGCTCCTCCACAGCACCAATACCAAGTACCATCTTCCTCCCATCCAGAGTGGGCAGCACCACGTCTTCAGTGCGGAACACAGCACCAGAGACATCCTGTCTTTTATGGCCCAGGTTCAGGGCCTAAACATGCCCAGTGAGTTATTAATAATCTAATGATTAAGTCAAAGTCAGTTTCCTCTTTGAATTGTGTTTCCTGTTATGCTGCTGTCCATGGTTGGGGCTTAATTTAGATTGACGTTAAGATATAGTTAGGCGTTGCAGAAATGACTCATTTGGCTTAGAGCTGTGGCTGAGTTTGGGTTATGGTAACACAGATCAATGGGGAAAGAAAGAAAAAAGTCTGATTGGTATGCAAGTTTTGTTCTCTGGCAACCTATATATAGCTACAACAAAGACATACTAGACTAAGTATACTCCTGTTATGTAGACCCTTGTTAACATGGCTAAAATGTATATAATAATATTGATTGACAATATCCGTGATAGCCCATAATTATATGCAGCCACAAGACATGCTGTTGTAGGAGCACAATTACATTTTTCCCTCAAATGTGAAACCTCTTCCTCAACTTGTTCTTTCACTCCTTCCAACTCTAAATCGAATCTGATGCTGAAAACAAAAAAGTAAAAGTCCATTGTGTTGGGTTTGTTAACTGGGAAATGTAGGAAATCCCTTAGTGGGGTAAAAAGGTACAATATAAATCATGTTAAACTAAGAAAAACAGAAAATAAAATGAATTGGCAGCGTCTCAAATATTCTCCTGTTTCACTTTGGAATATGCCGTTTTAATTTGTGTATTTCAGAGTCTTCCATGTATCTACCTGTGACTCCTGTTAGGAACAAACGCCGCAAAGGTCTCAACTTACTTGAAGTTTCTCCTAATTCTCAACATGGCCCAAATGTAAAGCAGCACAAGGTATGCACAGCAGAACCTTGCTTTTCTTGTGACTTCAGTATTGCTCTGAAGTGTATTTGTCTTACGCTGACATCCCTCGCAAGTCTAACAGTGCTGCTGACCTGCACCTGCCTCGAGACTCCCAGGGCAACACAGATTTTGCAGCGTTGGTGAGGCAGCTGAAAGAGTGTCCGACCCTGCAAGACCAGGCTGACATACTCTACATCCTTTACGTGATGAAGTACGGACATAGAGGCAGCTACACACACAGATCTTATTGTCAGCTCTGGCACACTAATAAGTAGTATTAGTATTTGATTTTTTTGAATGACACGTCCTGTGTTGTTTTCCGATGACCAGAGGGGCTGATTGGCTGGTGGAGTTGTCAGTTCCTGGGCAGGGCGGAGTCAGCGTGCGTTCCCTGCTGGAGGAGCTGTATGTACAAGCTGGAGCCTGCAAAGAGTGGGGACTCATCAGATACATCTCTGGGATACTACGCAAGAGAGTGGAGGTCCTCGCTGAGGTCAGTGAGAAGTCATTTAGGCCCTAAATAACCCTAACATTTTAGGCCTGATACAAAACTGACCTGTGGAAAACCTTTCGACCCGGCCCAACTAAGGTCTTGGGTCAGATCTTGGTTACTAGGCCCGGACATCAAGGTCCCAAATATAAATTAACAAACATATACAATTCACAGTTTAGTCATTATCAAACCATGTTCTTGGCATCCTCCATCTGCATCAATCATTGGGAAAAAAAACCTCTTGTTTATGTATCAAAATAAAGAAAAGGCTCTACCGCCATCTGTTGGCCATAAGAAAAACTGCATCATAACATCAGAATCAGGTTCATTGCCAAGTAGGTTTTTACAATCAAGGAATTTACATTAGTATTTTGGTGCATAACAATAAACATAGTAAGTAAGAGAAAATAAAAAAGAACCATAAATAAAACTTAAATGTACAATAATAATTGTGAAAATACATTTAAAATATGCAAAATAGTTTCTAAAGTGAAAAGAACGAAGATTGACTTCAATACTAAGCCATGACAAAGTGTCTCTGAGCAACACTCTCTTTGCTGAATAACCTGTGTATAACTTGTGCAAAAAGAGTCTCTACAGAACAAATAATGGATCATTTGAATAATTTCATAATAATTGACTCTGTATTTGTCTACTCCTCAGGCCTGTACAGATCTTATTTCCCATAACAAGCAGCTGACTGTAGGTCTACCTCCTGAGCCCAGGGAAAGAGTCATCACAGTGTAAGCTGGTGTGGTTTAGGAGATTTTGTGCTCACGTTAAGGGTTTATTGAATGAATTATCACATAATAAACCAACTCTTCCCTCCTCACTGTTTCCTCTCAGTCCACTTCCTCCTGAGGAGTTGAACACTCTCATCTATGAAGCCAGTGGTCAGGACATCAGTGTAGCTGTACTCACGCAGGTAACTCTTTAACCTTTTAGACAGCAGCAGGACCTTTTTCAGACACTAATAATCGTACAGCTGTGAACGGTGTGTGTTTGTCATACAGGAAATCATGGTCTATCTAGCCATGTACATGCGCTCCCAGCCCGCTCTCTTTGGGGACATGCTCCGGCTCAGGATAGGACTCATCATGCAAGTGATGGCCACTGAGCTGGCTCGCAGTCTGCACTGCTCTGGTAGGAAAACCAAGCACCAAACACTGTGTACATACATAAACTACCCTGCACAGGAGAACAGTAAAAGCTGTGTATTATCTTTGTAGGGGAAGAGGCGTCTGAGAGTTTGATGAGCCTGAGTCCTTTTGGCATGAAAAACCTGCTGCATCACATCCTCAGTGGCAAAGAGTTTGGGGTGGAGAGGAGCAGTGAGTGTTTCCCTTTTGTCTCGGTCTCTTTTTGTCCTTTTTGTATACTGCATGTGTGAGGGTTCATTTATAGGAGCGTTTTGCACCCTTAGCTTTAGGTGAGCCATTTAAGAGAAGAAATTAGGCTGTGTAAAAGTCAGACTGGGTGAAAATCAAGTAGAGTTGAAAGATAACTGTAACAGTAGGAAAGCAATTGGGTACTTTGACGAACTAGGAGTCAATGAATTTTTAGTCAGCACTGTAGCTGCAGTAGCTGTTGTTAAGTTAACCTAATGTTTTTAGCAATGCTAGCAGTATGCTGGTCTGTTGGTCGATCCACCACTTTGGTCCAGAGTGAAATATCTTGACAACTATTAGATGGATTGCCATGACATTGGGTACATATATTCATGATCCCCAGACAATATATTCTAATGACTCTGCTGATCACTGGACTTTTCCTCTAGCACCACCAGCAGGTCATAAATATACTTTGTCCAATACTTTGGTTTTTGACCAAATAACTGCAAAATCAGTGACATTCCCATCAGCCTTAGCTATATTTTGTGTTTAGTGCAAACAAGCAAATGTTAGCAATTGCTAAACTAAGATGGTGAACATGGTAAACATTATAGCTGCTAAACATCAACATGTTAGCATTGTCTTTGTGTATGCGCATTTAGCTCAAAGCGCCTCATAGAGCGTGGTAGATTAAGATGTTGGCAGCATTTCAGAGGTCTGGAACCAGGTTATAAAATAAGTGTTCAATGGCTTTTTTTTGTTTTTTTCTTGTCCCTATTCATCAGTGCGCCCAATCCAGTCAACAGCCACTAGTCCTGCCATCTCCATCCATGAACTCGGCCACACTGGAGCCACTAAGACTGAACGCACAGGAATACACAAGCTGAAGAGTGAGATAAAACAGGTGGGATAATATAGGATAATAAAACTGGATAATAATCAGGGTGTATCTATCTATCTATCTATCTATCTATCTATCTATCTATCTATCTATCTATCTATCTATCTATCTATCTATCTCTCTATCTATCTATCTGTCTATCTGTCTGTCTGTCTGTCTGTCTGTCTGTCTGTATAGACTAACAGTGTTCTTGCTTTTGGTTGCAGCTGGATGACTCTCGGCCTCTCAGTGTGGGTTGGGTTTAATAATATTGAGCATGTTTCTGATGTCAGCCTAGATCACCAAACCGCTGGTTAAATCCTGCTCATATATCACCACAGACTGGCTCCTAACATTGTGTGAGCTACAGCGCCATCCATATCTAGAACGACTCTCACTTCATCACTTATCAGTAGGAGAACATGCTTTGCTACTCTTAACACACAGTAATTGTCTTTGTCAAGAAGGTGTTTTTTGTAGAAGAGTATGACATTTTTAATAGCTTTTCTACAAATTCTTGAGCTCCTGAACCAATCTAGACCTTGTTTAAGCTGCTTTTAGGTAGCCCACCCTTATCACTCACAACACATTTTGTGATAGCATTTCGTCATGGAGTGGCCTCAGTTGTTTGTCAAACAGTCTTTCTTGTGTTCAGTCATACAGAAAAGTAATTTTGTGAATTTCTCTCACTAGTTAGGTAAAGGTAAATTTGACCTTTGACTCTACGGATCAAACATCTCCAGTAACATTGTGCTCCATGTGGCTGCAGTATCATCGTGACTGTAGTGTGAGAATCATGTGAACCATCTCAAACTGTTCTCTGTCTTCTGTCATCCATATCCATGTGTAGATCTTCAGCGGCGGTCTTTCCTTGAGTAGCAATGCCACTTCTCCTCGCTCCACGGTAAACCATTTCACCTCATCTGCTTCCAATTAACTTTGTTTGTCCTCCTTAGGGTTGCCGTAGTTAGGATGTATGTGTACACTGAGCAGACTCATCCTAAAAGCATTTTCATTCACATTTCATATTTTTTGTAGACGCTAAAAGATTCCATGTGTCTTTCTGCATTTAAGGATAAGGCTGGCATTGTTTTTTGTTTATTTAGAGTAATTATTAATAACACAAAAACATACAATTTCACCAGCCTTGCCCTTTCATGTCTGCTGAAGTATTTCAGTGCATGATATCAATATGCATGAATGATTGCATGGACTGTGTAACTTTAGATAACTGCTAAATGTATAACTGTGTGTGTGTGTGTGTGTGTGTGTGTGTGTGTGTGTGTGTGTGTGTGTGTGTGTGTGTGTGAGAGAGAGAGAGAGAGAGAGAGACAACTACTACAGTAAATATTTCAACCTTATTTACATGTATTTGTTATGGTATGACAAACCTGTATATGCTATTACTCCTGTCAGTACACTGTATCTTCTAAAAAGGCTCTCCAGTAATCATAAACCTGATGATGCAGTCAGGCCTGAGTAGTAGGAGGACTGATTCACTGATTCATTTCAGACTTATGACTACAAATCATTCTCTTAAAGGGGAGCTCCACTGACTTTTTAGAGGTCTTGAGGAGTACAACTGCATATGTGAAAAAAAGTTGTATAAAGCCTTTTGTAGCTCCAGAGGGAGCCGCATGAAATCTGATAAATGTCCCCAAGTGATGTCACTTGAGTCAGCGTCGGTTGGGGCTGAAGACTACAAGTTTGTTGGTGTGGAGATAGAAATAAGTGTGTTGACCAGACCTTTGTAGCCTTCGCCTCATCTCTACTTGAGGCTAACAGCTCAAGGCTACATTAGCCACTACTAGCATAACACACCCTAATCTCAGACACAATTGTTGTGGGTTGCTTTGCATTGTGGGTAATGTAGGTGCCAGGTTTTGACACAGACAATGAATGTGTGGAATAAAAGAGTAAGATATCTCTGATTCTGCTGCATCGATTTAGATTTTCTTTTTTTATCTGTCTATTGTGAGTCTGGCAATGCTAAATCTATGGAGTGTTTTTTTAAGCTGTGAAACCAGGATAGCTGCATTATATTTTACATTAAATGAATTTGGCCAGAGTGACTAACAACAGTGCATTAAAACTCCGTAGGAACAAGAGCTCGATGTCTTCAAAAATTGGAAGTGAAACCCTCTTAAACAAACAACTAGATGTGTCACTGGTAATTTCTTAAGTAATTATATGTAAATAAGCGCATGGAGTGAGGGAAAATGCTTGCTCATGTTGTGGTGAAAAGTCTGTGTGGTACAGACACTACTGACAAGTGTAACGGCGTATACAAGAAATACTTTTCAAGAACATTGAGATAAAGTTAAAAATCAGTAAAGTGGTCTATTTAATATGTTCTAACAGTATCTTCCTGTTCTCTCACTGCAGCGCTGCAGCAGCCCCTCCACCCCCAGTGGGATCCTGTCCCCTGTGGGCCCCGGTTCAGGAGATGGACAGCTGGACTGGGGGGAGAGGCAAGGCCAGTGGCTGAGGCGACGCAGGCTGGATGGAGCTATCAACAGAGTACCAGTTGGTTTCTACCAGAAGGTCTGGAAGATCCTGCAGAAGTGCCATGGCCTATCCATCGATGGATATGTGTTGCCCTCGTCTACTACAAGAGAGGTAGCATCTCGCAGACCAAAGCTGGATTTAGGAATTTCTGTGTGTGTGTGTGTGTGTGTGTGTGTGTGTTTTAATTCTGTGTTTTCTGTGTAGATGACAGAGGGAGAGATCAAGTTTGCGGTGCAGGTGGAGTCTGTCCTAAACCATGTCCCTCAACCAGAGTACCGGCAGCTACTAGTGGAGACTATGATGGTTCTTGGCCTGGTAGCTGACGTGGACGTGGACAGCATTGGTAGCATTATACACGTGGACCGCATCCTGCATCTGGCCAATGACCTGTTCCTCAGTGACCAGGTACTGAGATAGCTGATTGTAAGATATACAGTTCAGTTTGAAAGGATCTTCATGTATTTGTGCATGTGGGTTCACTCTGTTCTACCTCTGCATCCCCAGAAATCCCACAGTGCCAGTGATTACTTCCTTGAGAAGGACCCAGCGACCGGAATCTGCAACTTTTTCTACGATAGCGCCCCCAGTGGCAGCTATGGCACCATGACCTACCTGTCTAAGGCAACGATCACTTATGTCCAAGACTTCCTGCCAAGCTCCAGCTGCCTGATGCAGTAAAACAGTAAACTGAACACGTGAAGAGACATGTTTTATTATAAGTAAAGGACCATCTAGTTAAAGGCAGCAAAGCTTCTTATTTTCACCTGATACAGTCCATGTGGTGCTTGTGAGTATTCAGTCTTCAACTCTGTAGCTCTCATACACTGATGTGCATCATAGCTTGGCAGCTGATTTCAAACTATTACAATAATTTATTTTTTCTGTGTCAAGTCTGGACTGTGAACTTATTTATTACTTAAACATGCTGCTCAAATGTGTGTTTACAGGACTTACTAACAAACGTACATATAAATTTGCACAGCTATGTGCTTTTGTGCTCTTTGTGTTGTGTGTGTGAGAATATATGAACAGTTAACTGTCTTGTAATTAAATGTGTCATATGGTATAATTTTACAGAGCTCTGTAGTTACTAGGGTAAGCATTTTGATCATTTGTGCATACAAATGATTATTTCCCTTAAACCAATCAGTGTATTTAAATTTTCTGCCGCTATTACTTTTTTTTGCTTCTATATATCTATATTTTTAATAATATAAAAATGTATTGTTCGATTGTAATGGCTGAGCTTAAATACGCTCAAAAATAATACAATATAAATCATAAAATCAATTTGTTCCCTCAAATTACTTAATCTCTCCCACAGCTGATTAATTTGTACATATGCTTTTTTTTAATCCCTTTGGTAGCTTCCAGGCTCTTTATAATTCAGTGTTGATGATACTGAAACTTGTAATTTGTATTAGTTGTAGTCCTTTTGTCTTTGAGTATGTGTTGCGTGTTTTAAAAAATGTATGGAAAATAATCCATCTGTTCATATTGAATGTCACCCCAAGGTTTTGCTACAGACATAGTGAGTCATTTTGCACGTGCCTCAACATATTGACGCTTTGTTCAGTGAAGATAAGTTTTTTCCCTTGTATGTTGGGGTAAAAGTCTGTTTTAATACTGGTACTTAGTATATATATATAAGTTTGGACACACTTTCTTATTCCAGTGAATGGGAAAGTGTGTTCAAACCTTTGACTGATACTATATATACAGTATATGCATGATGTATACGTAAGAATGAAATGGCAGTGCAGGAAGATATTTGTAAAGTACTAGAGAGGTCCAGAGTATGTTGAATAGGGTCTTTGTAAGTCTGAGAAGCACAGAAAGGAAAAACGTTTTAAATAACTTTCATCCCAATACTTGATTTTGAAAGCAAAATGGCAGGAAGCAGTAAAATGTTGATATATTTTAACCTTCTTTAATGCTGAAACCCTGAAATATTTGCATTTACTTAAAACTAAAACTAAAATAGAAAGAATTAAAATATATGTTGGCATATATAATTATTTTGCTATTGTAATACATTATAAATGTCTCCAATTTAACATTTAAAGACCTGTTCAGTTTTTTTAACAATGCAGTTCATTTCCATTTAAAAAGTATGTTAATGCACTAATAAAATAATTTGACTAACGATGGTAGCCTATCATTTATCTATTTACTGTTTAATTTCTACCAGCTACCAGCAGTAGTACATGAAGGAGCTCTGATTGGCCAGATTCCTGCCAATGCACAACAGCTAGCCAATCAGAGTTCTAGCTGTTGCTGGTTGGACTTTATTCAACTTTGTTTTGCCTACACATATTTGCCACACTCAAGGTTTTAAATGACATTATAGCCGCTATTGATAAAAAGCATTACTGTGCAGCCGTTTACATTGATCTGTCCAAGGCTTTTGACTCTGTTAGCCATTGTATTCTTATTGGCAGAATCAGTAGGCTTAGTTTCTCTCACAACTGCCTCGCCTGGTTCACTAACTACTTCCTTGATAGGGTCCAGTGTGTTAAATCAGAGGGTCTGCTGTCTGGACCTACGGCTGTCTCCATGGGATTGCCACAGGGTTCGATTCTCGGGCCAACTCTCTTCTCCATATATATCAATGATGTTGCTCTTGCTGCGAGTGACTCTAAGATCCATCTCTGCCCAAATCAGTATGGTGCATTGTTTCATATTACTACCATACACATTTCAATTAGCAAATCTGTCCCTAATCACTGTAAACTTCTGCAGTGCTAGATTGGAAATTCAGGCATAGCGGCTATGGTAACAAAGTCTTAATCCATCGTCCAATTATGTCAATGACTAAAAACAGTGATTATGATTAATACATTTATGTTTATTAATTCACAAACTAAACACAACATACACAATTTAAAAACAACAATTAAAATGGATAATTTAATAATTAAATCATGTCATTTCTAAATCAATAGGAAAATAGGCTAGTTTGACAGAAGAACCAGCTGAAATCTATTGCTCATAACAACTTGGACAGGCAGCTCATATGTTTAGATAGCAGTGTTCGCTGTTGTTCTTGGCACACATTTCTTCCAGCTGTAGGGGGAGAGACGATGAGAGGCTGGGCAGACACATTTATAGCCACCTTTTTGGTTCACACACAGGTGGGAACACCCTCCATTCTTCCGGCTGCACTGATTAATGTCTGGAGGAGAAGGAGGGAAAGTATGCATAATTACAGTGAGTATTTAACATAAACTTCCACATTTATATGGATTTAACTCATTATGAGTGTGTATGACCCAACTGACCTTTGCAGCGTCGGCCATCTTTGTGGAGTGTGTATCCTCTGGGGCAGATGCAGCGGTGAGAGCCTGGCAGGTTGACACACTGCCACTCACAGGTCTCTTCCTGGCACTCATTTATATCTGTGTGTGGACACATAAGTTGAATAAATCTATTGTGTTTTGTGTATTGTATAATGTTTTTTTGGGGAGAAACATATATGGTGTACACATTTAGCTTTTATGTTTTTATTTCTTGCCTACACACTCCTCCCTAAGAGTTTGTGCAGTTGGATTCTCAGGTGGTGCTGTTGTTATTGGTTCCTTCCTATACCCAGGTGGACACTCGGCGATGCAGCTGTGTCCGTTTCCGGCTAAGATGTGCCCATACGGGCAGGAGCATCGGTAGGATCCTGGGGAGTTCTGGCACTGCTCCGTACATGGCCCGAGCCCCTGATTAACCGCACACTCATCTATATCTGGATAAGAAAAAGAAGTTTAGGAAAAGGTGACAACCAAGCTAAAGTACATGCATTTTTCTTTTTCAACCTTGTGGTGGCGTTAGAGGAAAAGTCAAGGCATCCCCCAACGTTAGTGGGATTCATCATCTGGGAACCATGAATGTGTGCACCAAATTTCATGCCAATCTATCCAGCAAATGTTAAAATATTTCAGTCTGGATCAAAGTAGTGGACCGACTAACCGTCATTACCGTCCCTAGAGCCGAGACGCTGCTAGCATGGCTAAAAAGAGCGACGCGTGGTTCACGGTAATGTTTAGCAAGTGTCTCCTAACCTTGGCAGTGGCTTTCTGCAGTCTGAAGGCTGTAGCCAACAGGACATTGGCAGTAGAAGCTCCCGGGGGTGTTAACACAGCCAAACACACAGCCTGTTACAGCTGCTGGCAGCAGGCACTCATCCACATCTGGAAAGATGAAGAGTGATGTAGAAATACTCTTTGTTCATAGATGTAAATGATATAAACGGATACCAATGTATAAATACACACAGCCACACACACACACACCTGTGCAGGAGGTCTGCTGATGAGCTGGTTGATAGCCATCATCACAGCTGCACTTGAAGGAACCAAATGTGTTGATGCATTTCTGCTGACACTGGTGCTGCCCCTCCACACACTCATCTAAATCTAAACACATGCAAACAAAAGGTATTCCATACATAAAGAACACATATCTTGCACTGGTTTGAAATGACACAAATTTAATAGAACACACACTATTGTGTACAGTCAATCTGACAACAACACACACAATCCAGACTGCAATGAGATGAAAGAACAGAGCAACAGATGAAAGGTGGTCATCGCTCATGCATGTTTGCTTGCTGTTTTGGTCTGTAATGAGCAAACCATAAGGCAGATGTTTTCTGACTTCCTGTTCTTCTGAGGCAGGAAACAAGGATGTGCAGAAAGGACTCAGTAAACTTGTATATCAGCTCTGGCCTTGTTTTTCCCTGTGTGGCCCTGCAATCTAGAAAAGCACCATTTTCAAAATTGTACTTAAGTGCAATACTTGGATGCATAAATGAATCTCCATAGACAATACTTGAATTAGTACATACACTTACTTGACAAATCTCGACATAGAGTAGAACATGTGGACAAAGACTAGTCAAAAATATAGTTACATCTTTTGAAATAAGGGCCAAAACAAATGCTCATTTTTCTTTAACTGTCTGTCAGACAGGAATGTTTACAAGCCTTATTTGACTGCAGTGGAATTTTCTGCCTAAAACTAAACCACGATGTCTGGACAGGACTATCTGTCAAAGTCCACACTGATAATAACACTGTTCACAAATAGTATCGACACCATCCACTGATGGTTGTCGTAAATGATAGGTTGTCCCTGAGCAGGCACGTGTAACCTTGAGACAATATATAAAGTAAATGTCAGCCTTCTAAGTGCTACACAGTTATGGTGCGGCCATAAATTTCACAGCTCACGTGTATGCTTGTCAGTGAACCATGAAACATCAAACACAGAAAACATGTGACGGAGACTCCCTGTTGTGCTGTAACACGCCTCAGCGCACGTTGTGTTGTTATTAGGAAGAGCCCAGGGCGTCCACAGAGGATTCAGGAAGAATGTTACAAAAAAAAAGAACATTAATATGCTCACCTCGACACGTCTGCTCGTCATCCAGCAGAGTGAATCCAGCTCTGCAGTGGCATTGAGTTCTGGTCTGGGTCTGGTTGGAGCTCTGGTTGTAGTGCTGGGAGTGAGAGCACAGCTGGGAACAGCCCCCGTTGTTAACTGAACAAGGTGTCAACTCTGGAGACAAACCATAAGGATGTATTAATTCGGGGGGAATTAACAAGTTCAAAAGTTACAATAAGAGAAATGATTTTGAGCATTTACATGAGCGGAGTTTCAGGGCAAAGAGACTGCAGACGACCCAGTCTGAATCTGTGACAACAGAAGAGGCTGTAACTCATCTTTCATTCAGAATGAAATGATCTATACTATAACTGTTATTATCTTTAAAACAGATAACTGACATGACGCTGCTTGATTGAAATTACAGACCCGAAACGATTAGTCGATTAATCCATCAACAGAAAATAAATTGGCAAATAGTGTGACAATTATCTCCCAGTTCCTGCAAGATATAACATGTGGACTGTTTTATAGACATTCATGTGTAAACTATTGATAATCGATAATCCTTTTTTTTGCATGCACTCTTAGTACATTTATTGTTGTTTTTTTACATGCAAACTACATATGTACTGTAAATGTATTTACTTCATATTTTCATTTGTTTCCTACTGCATTTATCAATTACACACCATTTCCTAATATATATACTGTTGGAATGTTTACATTTTAATAATAATTATTTTAATTATACATTTGTTTTGCACACCCTTGTAATGCAGCAATCCATAAGATAATTTTGATTATTATTATTATTATTATTATTATTATTATTATTATTATTATTATTTGCTATTGATCACTGCTACTGTGATTAAACCTTCCAAGAATGTAGAGTTTTTCTACTTGTACTAGTTTATGTAGGTGGATTTTCCACAGAAATCACTGACAGGATGCACTTTATTTTTAGTGGATATCCATCCTTAAATCTTGTATTTTACATGCCAAAAAATACTGTTCAGTTTTTCAGAATTTAATTCCTGACAGGGCGTCAAGCCTTTAAAACATCATGGGAAGTCAAACTTAAAACAAATTACTCTAGGTAAGTTGGCAGTTCCTGGATGCAGTAATATAAAAAATATAAAAACAAAATTTGAGTAGTAAAATACCTTTATAGTAACAATAAACAATAGTTTAATAAAACAGTTAAAGACTAGTATTGGGCAGTATATATTGGCAAATCAACATCTACCACCTTCCCTTTTCTTTACCCATCAGCACACCGTTCCTTTTCCTTGTCAGTGAGCAGCATTCTCAAATTAATCAAAGAAAGTTATGAAGTTACCTACCCAGACAAACAGGTGTGATTCCACTCCAGGCACCCCCATGCTGGCAGTAGCTGTGTATGTCTCCATGAGCCAGCGTATAGCCAGGGTAGCAGGCATACTGTATGTAATGTCTGTTCTCTCTGGGACCTGGATTCTCTACATTACGAAAGTAGAAGGTCCCGTGAGCGGGCACAGGCGGGTACGCGCATATGGGTCGTCTGCTGAGGCTCAGAGACAGCAGAGGTGGTTTGAAGGTGGCGTTGTGGTTTTCAGTCTGGTGAGATCTTGGCTCACTGGTGGTAAAGGTGTTTGAAGGAACATAAGGCAGCTGTGTTTTCATATTGGACTGAGAGGAGCTGGAACTTAAGGAAGTTGAGGCAGAATAGGAGGGAAGGGGGGCTGATAAGGAGGAAGCAGGTGATGAAGTGGAGGTAGAACTGGCAGAAATTAAATTAACAGAAGAAGATAAAGTTGTTGAAGTCTCGGTGGGATCCTTTTTATCTCCAGACCCAGGCTGAGACAAAGGAGGATACTGGAAGACAGTTTCAGCCTGTTGGTCTTCATCTGCAGTTTGTGAAGAGCCTGTTACTACTACAGAGGGAATTGCATCATCCCGGGAAGTGACAAGTTCTCCAAACTTGAGCACTTTTTCCCTGCTGGACACAGGAAGTGCAGATTTCATGTGGTGGAGTGGGGAAGTTGGCACAAACATCACAGTATTTGTGACAGCAGCCATAGCTGGTGTATGGGCTGTTGAAAATGATGTTGGTGAGGATGTTGATTGTTCTGTTCCTGACACTAATGAAAAGGCAGATGAGACAGTGGTAGACCGATGTGATTTAGAGGCAACTTTGTCCACCTTTTCTGTCTCCAAGCCATGCCTCCCAGTTCCTGTTTCCTCATGATGAGTTGACTGGACTCCATCTTTGACTTTAAAATTGGGAAACTGAACATGCTGCTGCAGGTGGACTTTTGGGACAGTTACTTTAATCCTCTCCCTGTTGGACATTTCGGATGCCGTGTGGGACAGCAAGCCAAATTTGAGGTTCACTTCTTTGGAGGCGGTATTAGAGAGGGTGTCGTAGTGTGATTGTTGCTGGGTCTTCAGAATTACAGGAGCCTGGAGGTTCTGCTGTATGTTTGGCTTTTGCACATTGACACCTGAGACCGAGCTCATCATGTCGTACTCTAACGAGGAGAAAAGAGGAAAATGGTCAATCAGTCACCAAGACAAAAGGACTACAATCAAATGGTAAGAGTTAAGGAGGCAAGGGAAGTCTATTTGTACAGCAACTTTCAAATGACAAAAAATAAGGTAGTTACAGTTATAGTTACATTGCAGTAATAAACTGTCTTCTACCCACTGCTGTGCTGTGAAATCAATGAATGTGGGAGAATTAACACAATACAAAGACGATACAAAGACAGTGGCTAGTACAAGATCAAATTTAAAGGAATAGTTTGAAAAGTTGGGAAATAAACTCATTCACTTTGTCAATAGTTAGATGAGAAGATTGATACCATTCTTGGATGGGAGATACAGTACGAATCAATCTTCTCATCATAACTCTAAGCAAATAAGTGTATTTTTTAAATGTCAAGCTATAGCTTTATAGCTGAGTTTTTTTATGCTCACCTTTGCATACAGGCTCTGTGCTGTTCCAGGTGAGGCCCTTACAGTATAACATTGAGGGCCCGTGTAGCCGAAAGCCACTATCACAGCTAAACGCTGCCCAGGAGCCGTCCTCATTCATGCTGCTCGTCCCGTGGGTAAGCCGCCCCGGGTTGGAGCAGCTGGAGCCTCAAAGAAGGGGAGAATATCATGGAAAGTGATTACAAGTTTGAGTCTGACCAGGGACCCTTATTGCCTTTGTTGTTGTTTCCTATCAACTCTCTACTGTGCACTGCAACAGAAGCAACATAGTATCATCTAAATGCATCTACTGACTAAAACAGAAACTGAAATCCTAAAACAAAAAGGTTTACAGCACATGCTTATGAATGAAGCTCCTCACCGACACAGACTGGGGTGTCCCGGGACCAGCGCCCAGACACACAGCTGTTGGTTTTGTATCCATGGAGCTTGTAGCCAGGATGACAGCGGAAGATCACCAGCAGTCCACCGTAACGAAAAAACGTCTGCCCGTTCTCCAGGTGTCTAAAAGTGCTGCATCCTTCAGCTCCCCACGCTGTAGGACAGTTTCACAGTGAATGTCTGCAGTTGTCTGAAAACGCTGATTACTCTTAGCAACACACAAGTCAACAATAAATTGAATTGAAGTCAGAAAATGAACTTGAAGAAGTACCTGGAGCGTAGATGCAGAGCAGAGCGACCAGTGCTGCCAAGAGCCCCATCTGAACTCCCAGATGGGATTGGAGGCTACAGAGAAGTACTTGGAGAGTGAAAAGTGGGAAGTATATGAGAGGTTGGAGATTGAGGGGAGGGGTGGGGAGATGCGGTCTGGGATTACTACAGGATGGACAGATGGGAGGAAGGAAGGGAAGAAGGAGGGGTAAGATGGTGCACAAAACACTCTGACAGATGGATGAGTAGGTATAAGGGGAGATGCTGTTTTTACCTGATTTAAAGTGAGTAGCAACAATTGAATGTGTTGCTTTAATATATATACTCAGACATAAGCAGTTTGACAAAAAACACTACAATCAATCAAACAAATAATTAGTCTCCACAAACCCCTGTTTGTCTCTCACCCTTCCCTTCTGTAGGAACCCTGCATCTAGAGAGTGTGTGTGTGTGTGTGTGTGTGTGTGTGCGCGCACGTGTGTGTGTGCATACTGCACAAGTTGTTCAGTAAAATCTGAACCCATCATTACTCAACCTGACAGGATGCCTGGGCCTGTTTTACAGCTCTCACCATTTGGTAATTATAGTGGGCAGAGTTAGGGTTAGAAGATATATAGATAGATAACAGAGTGAAGTAGAATATGAACACACACACAAACACACACACACACACACACACACACACACACACACACACACACACACACACACACAAAAACAACAATACAACAATGCATTAAAAAACAAGACAATTTATTCCTTTTTGGTAAACAGCTGAACACACACCAGCTGACACTAGCAGCAGTGTGTTTCTTCTTTTTATACTTCAGGTATCAATACATGTAATATTCACAGGTAACACTACAGTACTGACATGTAGGTAACAGTGCTACATCACACTGGTACTCCTGCTGTATATCTGTTGCACAATATGTTTCACACAAGTCTGCAACTCTGCTGTCAGACATTATATCTGTGCTAAATCAAACCGTACCTAAAGCTCGTAGTCCCAGAACCTGTTTCAGACTTTTTCTAGCAATTCATTTAGACTTGGTGGGGTTCTTGGTGACTTTCCTGTGTACTTTTATGCCCAGGACTTCCATCTTGTGTCCTTAGGCAAGACACTGATCCCCAAATTGCTCCCAATGGTCAGATCAGCACCTTGCAAGGTAGTTTGTGACTTGTAAAGCGCTTTAAATAAAAGTGATATATAAATGCAGCCATGTACCATAACATAATCCTTCTAAATAATGCCAAATTTCATGACAATCCATCCAACGTTTGTCAAGCCATTTCACGCCGAGAAGGCTATACAAATGGTGAATCATTAAGGTCTTTACTAAAATTGATGCCAATCCATCTGGTTGATGTGAAGATATTTCACTGTTGAAATTTGGCCTGCTGGTGGTGCTAGATGAAAGGTCAGAGGATCACCAATGTCTTTCAGATTTATCCTCTGGGGACTAGTAATGTCTGTAAAAGGTTTCATGGCAATAGGTCCAATATTAGTCGAAAAAGTTTGGGTGGATGCTACTTATGGATTGACATTGCCGTGCGTAAATCAATGACGATAGTGTGGCTAAAAACACTCCAACAAATGACAAAATGCAAAATACTTTTAAAGTGCATTGTATTTGTCTTTTAACAACTTAAGAAATACTCAAGTATTTTGTCTTTTCCCTACTTTCCTTCCTTCCTGCTGATCTTGCAGGGCTTCCACACTGTAGTATTCAGATTCTTCCCTTCACAAATGCTTCTCTCCATCCATCTTTCCGTTGAGTTGCTGATCCTTGTTGTCCAGTTTGTGTACCACTCTGAATGCCTCTAGGAACTCAGTGAAGTCTATGCTGCCATCCTTGTTGAAGTCGATACTTCGGGCCAGGTCATCGATGGTTCTGTCGTCGATGTCGACACCCAGGTGGGCGCTGAAGAGACGCCAGGTGTGACGAAACTCTTCGACGGAGATCAGACCTGAACAACACACAAACCCCACATCCTGAACTGTAAGGAATACATTTAGAATTTTCTGTTTTTAAAAGGTCCTATGACATGCTGCTTTTTGTGGTCTTAGTGGTCCCCTAATACTGTATCTGAAGTCTTTTTCCCGAAATTCAGCCTTGGTGCAGAATTACAGCCACTAGAGCCAGTCCCACAATGAGTTTTCCTTAGAATGTGCAATTTCTGTGTCTGTAGCTTTAAATGCTATTGAGGAGGAGAGGGGGGGCAGGGTGGAAGGTGGGGGTGTGGCCTTGACTAGCACCCTTTATATAGAGAGTGTGGCCAACTAGGGAATCAAATGTTCTGAGCGAATGAGCAAATGTTATACGATTGGTTCCGAGGTGGGCACATGTTTCGTGGACTTCATGTTTGATAGCAACATTCATCTGATTCCCATTGACATAGTGCAGGGAATAGTGGAAAAATGTAATAAATTATTTAAAAATTAGCGTACATTAGAAAGGTAAACACTGCTCAGAGACTTATTAGGCGACGTGGTCACTCACTACAATGGGCACTTTTTAGAGGCCCATTTACGATATAGAAGGTAAATTTACACTGGAATATTTCATTAAGGACCTTTTACATATTGACAAACGTTGATAATAACATGTATATGCCTGTTTATGGTGAAAATAAGCGATTTATTTCAAGATAGCATATTCACCCCATAGGGTTACACTGTAGAGTTATCGGACGTTGGTATCCAATATGGTGCCCATGATTTGAGTTGGCCACACTCTCTATATAAAGGGCGCTAGCCTTGACCAACTGCCACTTTGCTCTTTGGATGCCATGATGTCTCTCTCTTTCTCATGGGTGGGCCAAATTCTCTGGGCAGGCAAAGCAGAGAAAGGAGAGGTAACCTTGCTCCTTATGACCTCATAAAGAGAAGATTTCAGATCGGCCCATCTGAGCTTTCATTTTCTCAAAGGCAGAGCAGGATACCCAGGGCTCGGTTTACACCTATCGCCATTCTAACCACTGGGGGACCATAGGCAAGCTGGGGGAACGCATATTAATGTTAAAACACCTCATAAAGTGACATTTTCATGCCATGGGACCTTTAAAGAGATTTTTTTTTACCTGAATGGTCTTTGTCTATAATGTTGAATATTATCTCAATGTCTGTCCTGTATCTGAACAGAGTTTCCGCCAAGTTTGAAGTCACCTAAAAGGAAGAAAAGAAAAGAAAACAGTAGACATCTAAACAATAGCTGTGTTTGATAGAAGCAGGGGTCGAATATCAAGTATCACAAGGGAGAACGAAAAGGCTTGGGCTGCCAGTTGGATTGTAACATGTTTAAAGCTTGGTGCTGATCCTCAGGCAGACTAAATTAAGTGTCATTAAGTGCCCATATTTGTGTGCATATTGCATATTGAAATCTCACTTTTCTTCATTTAAATGCTCCACTCCATTTCATTGCATGCATTATCACATGCTTCATAAAATGATCCAACCTCTTTCACTTTCTGAGACTTAAACCTACTGACAGAAAAAACGACTGTCAGTGCTTAAATAAATGGAGTGGAGTAAAAAGTACATTTCCCTCTGAAATGTAAAAAAGTATAAACTTAAAATACAAAGATCTCAAAATACCCTTCAAGCACAGTAACCCCTCATTTCTCTGACCTGAGGCAGAGAAATCCCTGATTCCATATCCTCGAAGCAGGACTGATAGTCCACACTGCCATCTGGTGCCAGACGGGCTAAGTGTGGACGAAGTGTCCTCCAGGGCAGATCCAGTCTCAGCACAGACTCCAACACCTGAGCCCATTCACTGACTGACACACTACCTGAAAAAGATATGATTGCATATAAAAACTACTGTATACATGTCAACCTGGTTAAATACATGTAATAAGTAAGTGAAAAGAGCGCACCGGTATTATTCGGGTCGTACTGCTGGAGGCCAGACAGCAGCTCAGAGTGATGGGAGAACAGCTTCTCCTTCAGGGCCTTGAGAGCAGAGCCTTCAGCAGCTCGTACTCTGCAGACACACATGCAAACACAGGCCATTAACTAAGTGTGAGCTTTCCTACTTAAATGCTTAAATTCAAAATGCTTGTTTCGACCGCTCAGCAGTCCAAAACCCAAAGCTATCCAATTTATAACCAATTTATATATTTATAATCTAAAACAGACAAATGCGAATTTTACACAAACAAATGAACACCAGACACCTGTTGTACCTCTGTGTCAGGGTGAGTTTGCGTGTTGTGCGGCTGACTTGGTACTGGTAGAAGCGGGGAACCAGTTCTCGGCCCACTTTGATGTAGGCACCACGGTTGCTTCCCTCCTCATAGTAGTTTGACGCTGAGAAAATGGTGATCACCTGTAGAACAAACATGCACACATTTATTTCTCCAGACATTTATTGGGACTATCTCAGTGAATTTATAGCCACCCGTCTACCTGTCCACCATGACAGAGCTCGTATCCCTCCTGTTTGCACTCATGGGATCTGATGAGCAGCTGGAGTCCGTGCTGGAGCAGCAGTCTCTGGGTGACGTCAGGGCCGAAGTAGCAGCCTCCTCCTCTGAATGTGTTGGGACTGCAGCCTTTTTGGGTTTTAGGGTCACTCCACAATATATCCACTATCTGCAGCAGAGAGGAAAGCAGATACAAGTGGTGAATAAGACACAAAAGACATCAGTCGCATAATGTTCATCTGTTTCCCACCCGAATCCACTCCTCCGACCTGTTTCCATTCCCGATCATGTTGTGGAGGTGAAGGAGGGGGAACAGAGGACAGAGAGTCCAGGAAAGGTACTTGGAGGTCATTGATAGCGTTAGGCATGCTGGGAGAAGACGGGCACGGGCGAGGCGAGAGGCACGATGGAGTTCGAGGAGAGCAGAGCAAAGAGGAGGAGGACGATGATGAGGAGGAGGACGAAGTGGAGGCGGCGCTGTCTTGTCGGCTGTGCCCGCATCGCCTGTTTCTACAGAAGAAAAGGGGTAGAAGAGAGGGTCTGTCGCTTTTTAACAAGAAATCAAATTGTACATTTGTTCTGTCAGCATCTGTGGGCTGCTGTCAGACCTCTGGTGGGGGGTTCTTTGGTTCTTGCTGTGGCTGCGACTGCTGCTGGGACGAGAGCAGGCTGCAGATCTCAGTCTCTTCATCTGTCTGCAGGACTGGCCGATGTCCAGCTGCTCCACACTGCGTCTGGGAAACCTCAGGGCAGATTTCACCTAGGAAGAGCAGAGACGGAATGACAGAAATAAAATGAGGACAAAGGTATTTGTTTTCCATATTGAAGTTTAAGCTGACGTATGTCAAGTTTCTGAGGATAGTGGGTAACGTACAGTATGTTGTACAGGTTGTAAAGCTCTTTGAGGCAAAAACTGACTTGACTTAACAAATGAGCTTATACACATCCTTAGTACAGTACTACTTCTTATCTGAAGTAAATTAAAAAGGTAAAAAAAAAATCCAACCTAAAAATACACATAACTATTATACATACATAAAGATACAGATGATTTACTGCATTCTAGGAGCTACTTTGTGATACTTTGTGTAATAATTGTATATTTTGTTGCAAGTAATTTGCTGCATTTCCTAAAATTACTTTTAAAAATGTTATGAGAACATGTGCATTCAATTATAATTCAATGTGATGAATACATGCATGCTTATTTTTCATTTGTGTGACATTTTCAGGATCTTGGGCCATTCATTCAAAAGAATTAAAAAAAACACAAATTAACAAAAAAGGTATTTGATATACAGAACCGAATGTTGCTTAAACCCATGTAAGTATTTAGCATGGAACATGTCTGCTGGATATGAACAAAGCCAAAGTTAGCCATAATATCTGCATTGATGTGTGGTGGCAGTTATTTGTCAGCATTTAAAAAAGAAAAAAAAAGTTTTTCTAACCTCTAGTGGAAACATTGATTATTGCTGTTAAAAAAGTACAGCTGGAGGATAAAGGGTGGCTGCTTGTGTCCACTGACCTTGTGCCTCTCTATGGAACTGAGGAAGTCCAGGTCGGTCTGATCTGATATCCCTCCGTGAACAATCAGGATCTTTCCGTCAATGACTGTTGCGACGGGCAGAAGGCTGAAAACGTCCTGAAACAGCTGGAGGATCTCACGGCCATGAGCCTGCACACAGTCAGCCAAATTTGTAATGCACCCAGCTCCGCCAGCTCTGACAGTCAGCAGTTACATGCTGCAACCTGCAGAACGTGCAACTGAGTTCTGTACATAATAAACACAGAATAATGACATGTGTCTGGACTTGACTGTACCTTGTATTTCTGCATGACTTCTTTTGTGAACCCATATCTGAAACATCAATGTAAAAACATATTCTAATTTTACTACTCCCATGTTTTTGGTAAACCTAAATGGATACACGTTTTCTTCTTTCTACCAACCTGAGGTTCATTATGTGGTCTTCATGGTTTCCTCGATTCAGGTGCATGTAGTCGGGGTAAAGCAGCAGGTAGGCGAACAGGAGGATGACCACTTCGATAGACTTTTTCCCACGGTCCACAAAGTCCCCATTAAACACATATGGTGTCTCCGCAGAGGGAAGGCCATTCTGAGCAACATGCCGGAAAATCAATCAACTTAAAAGTGTATTTACATAAAATTGGATGCATCTGCATAAAACAACATTTCCCTGTAAAACTTGTAGTAAAGGATTCTAAAGACAATTGTTGCATAGAAGAAAACAAAAAGGCTTTACCTTATAAAATATTAGAAGTAAGTCATCAAGCCGCCCATGCAGATCACCTGTACCAAAAGGAAAATCACAGGATTGCAAGGTTTGGTATCTTATTTCTGGCTTAATTGATCTCTGGCTGATTTACAGAGGAGGTCTAGAATTCCTTAATGGTGTGAAAACACCTCAAGCCACTAAACAGTGTGTGTTTTCTGTTTTAGTCACAAGTATTCTTGAGTTTAATGAGATGCGAATCTGCAGGAGGAGGCAGCCGTGGAAGAGGAGTCAAGTGCCTGATCAGTGTGCAAATAAACAAGACCTCCATTCTTGGAACGCTGCCATTAAGATACAGAAAACTGTATTTAAAACACATTTGCAGACATCAGCGATTGCTTAACTGGTAAGCAGGTGATTAATGTATTCAGCAGCTCACTGTACTGTGCGATGTAGCAGGTGCACAAGCAGAAGCAAAACGATCAGACTGAAACGTTTGTTGTGTACTTAAAAATGACAAACGATTTTGAATCTTGAATTACCAAGTGAAACTGAGATCATGGTCACCCACCACATATAGTGATCTCATTGGTGTAGGATGTCGACAAGTGGGTGATGTTGGGCATCTGTTTGAGGAGCTTTTTGGTCTCGTACAGCAGCTGCAGAACATATCTGGCATGTAGAGTCTGCACGGAAGAAAAGTAATGAAGTCCCAGAAAGCACCCAAAATCTAAACCAAGACAATCAAAAGTATTCTGTACCTGCTGCTCCTTAAATGCACTAAGGAGAGCATTCGTATCAGAGACGGAGAGAGGAAACGAGAGCCGGGGCCCGGTGTACAACTCTGGAACAGGGATCATGTTGTAGCAGGTCTCTCTGTCTAACCAGGGGTCCACCACTGGGTCTAGCAGCTGGGAGATCAAGTCTGGAGAACACAGTGTGAGGAACTGTGAACGTACTTTCATACTATCATAGCCATAAAGCAGTCCTGCTCATTGATCTGCAACATTACCCGCCTAAAACCGGAGATACTGGAGAAGTAGACACCGTGGAATTACACAGTCGACAAATTGATATCACCTCACAGCAAACAGTCATCGCCCAACTGTAATAGTTCAGGTATAACCAGCACTGAAAGCAAAAAGTAGATTCCCCACACTGGTTTATGCTCCCATAATCACTTAAATTACCACACTTTTTTAATCCGTCATGGATATTTGTCAGGCCCGATAAAGGATTTAAACTATAGGGACTCCACAGATTTTACACACCAAAGTCTGTTTACAGATTTTGGGGAGTATGACTGAATATGTGGAAAAAGCCTTTTGTGCCTCTAGTTGTGCAACATCTGATAAGTGATGTCCTTACAATATTTCAGAAGGAACTATTTTACTTTTTAATCCACATAATTTATTTAATAACTTCAATTTCTGGATACTTTACAGATTCAGATTAATAAAACAAAACATAATCAACAAATTGATTATTTATAACCTATAATATGTATATTTTAATGCTAATAGTTTTGTGCTTTAACTTAGGTAAAATTTTGAATGCAGGACTTCCACTTCTCCCACCACTGCTGAACAGCAATCAGATTGTCTATCCAAGTAACATGAATGAAGTAAAACTCTTTAGTAGGTAAACAAAATGAAGGGTTTACCCAATGAGCTAAACACCCATACACAGATTTGAATTATCTATAATAAAAAACTGTTGACACAGCATCACATCCAGCTCTGTGTGAGCTCACTGTTGGATTAAAAGACCACTCCAATATGCTAATGAAAACCTCTAATTTATGCAAACAAACGAGGCATGAACAGACATCTACCTCCAGGCCTATTTCTCTTTTGTAAGTCTTTTGTCTATTTCCCCTTTAGTGTCTTTTAAATATCCTCTATTCTGTCACAAGCACACACACATGCACACACACACAAAGATGGTGATATAGTATTTATATAATGATGATATCATATTTATATGATAAATACAGGCAGCAAGAGTCTGGCCTCTTTGCATCACTTATGTTGACTCTATATAAAACCCACGTAGAGGATGAACAGTAGATGTTAAGCAATAAGGGCTGACCAAAGGATTAGCTCGTCAATGAAGCATTATGCTTTTTGCTGGATGAGCGGGTCAGTGCATACTTAAGCCACAGCTGTGTCAGTGCAACACACCAACACGTTGGCCTCCACGTTCACAGTAGTTGCTAAGCAACAGGGTATACGCAATATATTTTCTAATGTAGACCAAAACAGAGGCATCAAACAAAACAGGGGATAGTTTTCATGGAGGTAAAAAAAAAATACATCTACTGTATGCATAATCTTCCAAAAACCATTAAACTGCATCTGATAACTAATATACTAGTTGACATTACCATATTATTAACATTTCATCTCTCACTATTTGTGTTTACCTACAAATGAGTTGAAAACATCTTTCTTTAATCATGCAGTTTCACATAATAGCAAACCAGCTTCAAATAAACCTAAAAAAAGATGCTCAAAAGCTTTTAAAAAATATATACACAAATAAAAAGGCAAAATGGTGCAGAATAACTTGACAAATGTAAGTGTCAGCATGTCAGAGACACACATTAGGAGTGAGTGCTTTACATGCACAGTGCAAAAATAATGATGTAGAATACATTTGTCCTTCATTCATATCCATATGATCCTAACGATACGTTACTAAATGTGTTTTACGCCAAACTAAAATCTACTTTATCAAATGTCTGTAGCGGAGCGCTTCCCGGACTCAAAAAATTAGCTTGAGGTGCTCTTTGGAAGGGATAATCATAATGTAGAAACCAAAAAGGAAACTCCAAGGCACTCTCTTTTAGAAAAATACAAAGCCTTTATTTATGGCTTAGTCATCATAAATCATAAATCTTTCAGACGCGTTTCAGCATACAAGCCTTCGTCAGGGAGTCCCTGATCTACTTTACTAAATCTACTTTACTTCGGACATTTCCAAATAACAAGGATGAAGTCAGAGTTTTCAATACGCAAAATCTTATCTTTCCTTAATGTGGCAGAAAAAAAAAGAAGAGTATTTGGGCTCCTAACCTGGTCCATTTCCATTCAGCTGAGTGAAGTTGTCGAGCATGAAACTGAAGAAACTGGAGAGCTGAGGAAAGAAAAAAACAAAAGAAAAAAAAGGTGTTTTAAGCTTTCTGATGCTTCTGAAAATTAGCATCCATGTGTACTTTGAGGAAATGCCTGCGCTGAGAGTCACCTGGAGCTGGTCCTGTTCCCCGGCGTATTCAATGGACTGAAAGATGTTCCAGGTGTACCTGCGCCTCATCTCCAGACGGGCCATGTAGCGCCGGTACCATCGCTGGATCAAAACTGCTGCCTTCATAGCTATGACAAAACACCAGCTGTATTTTATTTTATTTTTTTACATTTTATATATTCACATTTTCTATAAATGGGAGACATGTTTATTAAATATCTGATTATCTGAACACATATACATACAGTACATGAATATGGCAAGTGAGACTCTTATCACAACACACACACACACACACACACACACACACACACACACACACACACACACACACACACACACACACACACACACACACACACACACACACACACACACACACACACACACACACACACACACACACACACACACACACATCTTTAGAGCAGGGTCTTACTCAGAGCTGGGCTGGGAGTCTTAACTGTGTCATCTGTGAGAAGAAGAAACTACAACTCAGCATAAGAAACTGGTAATTAAAGACAACACACACGCACAAAGAGAGATAACAAGACACAGGGGAGGTCACGATTATCAGTGGGACTGGAGAAACTAAGCAAATTAAAAGAGCTTTCAGGAGAAACAGCACTCATTTAAGAGAGACGGAGTGTGAAGAAAGAAAAGCACCACCTGTCAAACATCTGGGGTGTGTGCAACAAGTCGGAGGGAAATCTATCACAGCAAAAATGTATTACCATCAGATTCATTCTACACAGTGTGACTTTGAGATGCGTAACATACTAAACCATAATAGTACTGCCATGACATCTGCTAATAATACACTAAGGAGCACTACCCAAGTAATGTTACATAATGCTTCACAGAGGAGATCAACGAGACAAAAACGGAGCAAGAAAAGAAGTGCAACTAAGGATTATTTTATCATCGATTGATCGACTGATTAGTCTCTGAAATGTAAAAAGAACTGTGACCAAATTCTCATCAGAGTCCAAAATGACATTTTCTAATGTGTTATTATGTATATATAATGTGTATAATTGTTTGTTCGGCATTATTGCTTTACGAAAAGACTTAAATGACTAAATGATTATCAAAACATTTGTTTGCGCTCTAGTTTTTAATCTGGACTGAGGAGAAGACAACAGATATTTCTAGGATCTATATATAGGATTTATACTGTGAATGCCATAGTGTATGTAGGAATTACATGTGAAATCTTAAAATAAAAGCAACTTAAAGTCTGTAAAGACACAAACATATGAGTTCTACAATGTAAGATTTCAATTATTTCTAAGACTGCACTCCAATTAGTATCCAGGAATAGTTGTGCTCAGCTGGTCTATACCCACAGACTCTAATTTTATGTTTTTTTCACACCTTTCCTCAGGGGCAAAACATCCAAATGTAAACATAATCCAGCTGAAGGGAAGGAAAACTTGTAAGGACCATAATAACAGCTCCCTCCTTTAACACATATTTTTTTTTACCTGTCTCCACTCTTCTCCCTTGTTTCTCCGTAGCAACAGAGGTGCCACATCCCATGATGACCAACAAGGAGGTCCCAGGGGTCACATCAGTCCGTTTTTTCAAAGTTGAGTCCCATCTGGCTGGTGGCATGCGACTGCTTCCGTGAGAGAGTAAGATCATTATTGTCATGCTGCATCAGTCACTGGTTGTGTGAATGGGAGAACTGGCTTTCACTCTTTAGTTCAGATGTCTCCAGAACACTTTATCCAGTCTCACACCACAGCAGTTTACTTCAAGGAGAATTTCTGTCTTTAGTTGGTCACCTCTTGCAATCTTTAACTCTTTTCTGTTAAGCACACACTGCCCCATGTGTGTGTGAGTGTGAGTGTGTGTGTGTGTGTGTGTGTGTGTGTGTGTGTGTGTGTGTGAGAGAGAGAGAGAGAGAGAGAGGGTGGTGATGGTTTATGTTGGGCCAGCTGATCCATATGATTGGCCGGAAGGTCGACTTTTGTGTGACTGTATGGCTCTCCTTGCATGTTTGCTGCATTTGCCTTTTGCATTATCATGTGCATTATCATAATATGAATACATAATAAAGAAAAAAAGAAAGAAAAGGTTAAATAATTTAATTTATATTAATACGTTTGGATCATTTACATGTGTGTGTGTGTGTGGAGTGGGTTATATATGAACATGCATGTAATCAAGCGATCAATATAAAGTCATAATTGATCTAATTAGGGAAAAAAAAATGAAGTTAAGGCTCAATGGGTTTCCTTTCAGCGTATTTCAGCCCTTCAACGATGATCTGCAAATGTGCATCAAATTAGGCTTCGATATAAAAAACATATGCCACAATAACAAAGCATTGGCTGCTTATCACGCTTCAACACACTCAAACAACCCATGTTTGAACAGAAACATCTAACTTAAAAAGGAAAAGGTTGCCTATTGCGCATCACTTTCCTTTTCACAACGACGTGCTTATTTTACGCATCCGGTGCAAGTAAAAATCCTCTTAAGTGTTTTTGTTCCTACCTGCAGCTTGTATCCGCGCGATCCAGAAATCATGAAATTGGACACACAATTCATGCGATGCACACACAAAAAAACTTGCATCGAAAGTGCAGAAAAAAGTATTGCGCTACATATGTCTTCTAAGTGACTGATAGGTTTGAGTGAGGAAGATATTGGCGGCGATAGTGTTTCCAGAGGAGCTGTGGACGCCGCAGGAGCTGCTGCAGGAGGAGACGAGAGCGCACAGGAGGCGGAGGTGTCAGCAGGTGGATTTAAAGCACAGAGACCACAAACAGGATGGAGCGCCAGCTCGCTGTTCCACCTGCTCTGCTGTTCCTTCTTAACAGGCTACTTCTGAAACATATTCCTCAGGTACCATTTTCCACCGTGACTCATTTCACACTTGCATCACTTCTGTGCCCCTACCCTGACCCACCTAGCCAAATGTGGGATTATTTGCCAATTTACACTTTTTGCCTCTTGAAAAAAATGTGATGAAACTACTAGCCATGAGGATTTAAGTGCATGGTAATCAGGATGAATTGTAATGGTTGCAATGACCTTTACTCTGGCACCACCCTCAGGAAATCCTAACAAAGTTGTTTATTTTAACCCCAAGTTTCAGGGGTTTGTGAACAGCCTTTTGAATGGCTTCTAGAACGTTATGTAGACCTTTAGTGTCTTGTTTGATACACACCCAAATCTTCTTTTCAAAGTCAACATCCACATTTATGGGCAAAGTAATTAAAAAGTCTAATAACGAAGGTTTACATAAAAACGTTTTGGGAGAAGCAGACCTATAAAACTATGGGTTGAGATTTCAGGACAGAGGTTTCAATTTACATTTAAAGCAAGCAGTAGGGCTACCTTTGCTCATGGTAAGGACTCACTCCCATTTTTTTTTTTGAATGCAGACTGGAGCTGACCCGGAAGTGTCAGCTCCAGTTACTGCAATTTGTCTAAAAGAAGATAAGACAAGGCCTGAAATCATGTTAGCAAAAAATTAATAAAATAAAAATAATGCAACCAGAGTAATCAAGTCATTCCTGGATGTGAAGTTTGCATCCAAAACTTGTAATAAAACCTGCACCCTGTTAAATCATGTAAATAATAATCATCAGCTTTAACTTACTCCATGTGATTTTACTTACTCAACAGTAGCATGTACAACTTGCATCTTGTATTAAAAAGGCAACAGATTAAAAATTTAAACTCTTTAATGATTAAAAGTTAATAAAACTGACATTTTCCAACTCTTCATGCAGCAGCTTTTGTATAAATCCGCTGTCGTACAAGTGAGACAGCAGCACTGATCTCCTGCAGAGTGATCACTTGTAGTCTGTTGCTTTTTGACAGCCGGGAAGCCTCGGAGCTCACCAGCCTGAGCAGAACTGGTTTGGGAAAACGGAGTCGACTGGCCAGGAAGTCTCGGCTCCTCATCCCAGCTGGACTGACCTGCAGAAGGGATGCAAAGCCACAGGTGAGTTGCATTTGGAAAGACAGAATGTTTAGGATCAACTGTTCTATTAAAAGTCATCCCATGAAAAGCAATAATGTTGGGTCAAGTTTTAAACAACACGTGTCCTTGCGAGTTACTGCTTTTGCTGTACTTCTCACCTCTTTATGAGCTCTGTAGAGGAGAGTGGAGTGAGCTTGAATCCTCTTCTTTCTTTGTGGAGGAATCCTACACGCTGCTCGGACAGAAGCCTTCATTTTGCTGTCAGTTTTGTAAAAAAAAAAAAACACACTCGTAAAAAGAAATCAATGGATGAGATTGCACACAGTAGCCTTTTTCAAAAGGCCACCAAGAATGACAGCAGATAGAAAAGATTGTGGGAGGAAGAAAAAGGATGTTTTAATGAACACAAATTGAAGACAGCTTTGCTTAATTAGGCTTAATTACTTTCACCCAGCAGGCTTTGAAACCCTCGGTGGAGTCTTTGGCGTGAGTGTCTACAGTGGACACGTGTATGGGGTGCCGTTTGTGAAGCGGCTCACGCTGACAATAGCAGCAACATTTTGTCACATTTAGCTTCAAACAATGTTTAAAAAACTGGTATGAATTTTTGAGGCTCACAAACGGCACCCCATACCATACACGTGGTCGTGATCATTTTTAACCTTTTAACCCACGACAATTTGTGCTGAACATTTGAATGCGGTGCCTGCTGTTATCTTATTCTTGAGATAACAGAAAATGTAGAATCCTAATCATGATTACGTCTTGCAAAAAAAAATATTTTATTATTCTGGAGTGGAAGACTTGCAGGCGTTTTTCTACATTCAGGCTTTCCCTTCTTATCAGAGAAATAAACTCAGATGAGCAAAATTGTTGATTTATTTTGAAGATTTTTTTGTCTTTTCTCTCATTTTACAGGATATTTAGAACACGTAAGTTGTGAGAAGTTGTAGATTTGTAGAGGGGATATTGTTTTAAGTAGATCTTTTTCTAAGGTAAACTTTTTTATTTGTTTTAATGGTGTCTATTGTTAACATTGACAGTCTATTAATCAAGTTCTTTGGCATATCAACAATATGGATTACATTACTGGATTACTGAGCATGATGCTTATATTGATTTAGTTATATGCTCTCTTTTGACATAAACAAATAACATAAAGACTTTTTGATAATAATCAAGAAAGTTCTTGTTACTGTACAGTACATATCGGCTAACATATATCAATATATTTGTGAAATCAGGCACTTTGGGCTCTGCTGAACATGTTTTTCTCCTTCATTTTTTAAATAAATGTAAATGATCTAAACGTATTAATATAAATTAAATTATTTAACCTTTTCTTTCTTTTTTTCTTTATTTATTACGTATTAAAATTATGATAATGCACATGATAATGCAAAAGGCAAATGCAGCAAACATGCAAGGAGAGCCGTACAGTCAGACAAAAGTCGACCTTCTGGCCAATCACATGGATCAGCTGGCCCAGCATAAACCATCACCACCCTCCAGCTCTCTCTCTCACACACACACACACACACACACACACACACACACACACACACACACACACACACACACACACACACACACACACACACACACACACACACAGGCTTTTGTTTTTATCTGCAGGATTTTTGACTTGACCCCTGTGGCTGTGAAGTGATTTCCAGAGTGTATAGTGGTCAATGATGGTGGTGGGTGAACAGCTGTAGGAGGGGCTTTGTCAGATAAGGATGGCATTAGGTAAAGCCATTAGTGTCCCGTGGATTATTGTAATCCAGCCTCTCTATCACGGCTGGCTCGGTTGCTCAGTGTACAGTCAGTGTCGTCTGGTTTGGAGCGGGTTGGAAGATGGCTCTCTACGTGCAGCGTTTCCTGCTGGCCCTGCTTCTTCTGGGAGCTAACGGTACGATTTCAGTCTTTACACTCATTTTTACCTTCTGCTGTTGAGTTGTGAACACATAATCTATGTGATATAGAATTGTATCATCAGAAAACCTCTGAAACTCTGACAAACTGACCTTGAAATCTTGTTAAAAGATAAACTGATTCCTAACTAAGACGTTGACAGTATATCAGATTCCCTCAGTAATCCTTGGGATTATTATTCATTGTTTTCTTCAGTGACACTGTACTTGATTCTCTGTGTCTGTGTTGTGTTTATTTGCCTTTCCGTAATGTGGTTAAATTGACCGATTAATGCACAGATTTTGTTTGATAGAGTGGGTGATTAATGTGTCCTAACAGTCCTTTTTTTTTTCTCCTCTGTGCTTTCTGTCCATTTGCCTGAACAGTGTTCATCAGCACTCACGCTCAAGAGGTACTGTACGAAGAAACCTCCGAAAAATGTCAGAGATGAGGTGTTTGCATAAAATCCAGTTCAGCTTTTTTGTTTAAACACCTTTAGATCAGCCACACCAGAGACATTTCTTCTTGGAGTTTAGCAATCTCTCTCCAGTGGTCATTGATCAATGTCAAATTATTTTCATTGAAAAAAACACTGGGAATCTGCTATAGATATGAGAAGGTCATTCATGGAATTATGCTTTTCACATTATTTATTTGCAAACCAGCTGTATTTTAAAATCATGGCATTTATATTTTGGGGATTTCTGCTGACACTACATTGGATTACATGTATTAAGTACTCTTTGTGTGTGTTTATATGAGGCGGGAGTGTCTGAGGCGTGGACCAGCAGGTCTTGCAAATGTGATTGTGAAGGAGGAGAAGCCCCGACTGAGTTTTCCTCCATTGGGACCGGCTCTTCCATGGTGCGAGGAGTGGACTGCATGCCAGGTAACAACTGTCCCCCTCTCTAAAGGAAACCAGTTTTTTGTGTGCCAGTTACCTGTAACTTTCTTAAAAGTACACACGTTCATTAGTGAAAGATTTTTTTTTTGTGGATTTCACATCACATTTTTACTGAGCACAGATTTTCTCATTTCTCTAATGAGGCCCCTCTTTGACCTACTAATTAAGTGACTTTTGTTGATTAGATAATAATTGAATCATAACAGTACTGGTAACAAGGACTACATTGTGATGGCAGTCTTAGATTCAGATAATGAACATGCAAAGCTGTGAGCTGACTGAGAGAGTGGACGAGGACATGAATCATATGCTGTATGTCCGACTGTTTAATCTGCTGGAAATCTAGTATACAACGCAGTATGTTGTGTTTATAACATCCAAAGAAAGTAAATTTACTAAAATATAATGCAAATATTCACATTTGAAAGGCTGAAACCTCCAATTGTTTGCAAATAATTGACTATCAAAACAGTTGCCCGTTAAATTCCTGTCGATTGACTAATTGATTAAGGATCTACAATGCAGATAGAGATTTGTAATGTGTGTGTGTGTGTGTGTGTGTGTGTGTGTGTGTGTGTGTGTGTGTGTGTGTGTGTGTGTGTGTGTGTGTGTGTGTGTGTGTGTGTGTGTGTGTGTGTGTGTGTGTGTGTGTGTGTGTGTGTGTGTGTGTTTGTGTGTGACAGAGAGAAGTGGAGTCTTTATATGTAAATGTACATGCATGACAGCATTAGAGTCCAGATTTGACGCCACAGGGTGGACATGCTTCACTGGACAAGATGTTGCAGATGGAGCAATGAAAAGACCTCCGCCAAGGCTGCACGGCCCTCTAAATGTACTATTTCAAAAATAGAAAATGTGGTTTACATCTGGATCTCAATCTGCATCAAAACACACACAATATTGACAAACATGTGATCCATGATCCGGATTGTTTTCATTGATTCTTGAGCTTGGATACAGCAGTTGACAAAGTAATGAAGTTTTTGATCATATACGGCAGCCTCGTTGGGCCTGAGATATAAAGATCATACTTGAATCCTATCAGGCTTGAAGAGAAGAGAAAGGCAGAGCTGATGTACAGTGAAAGGGTTTTCCTCAGGGTATCAATGTGTGTCAACTGAGCCACAAATCACATGGCAATGGGTGACGGTGAAAGAAATGTTCAGATCACGGGGCTTGTGTAATCGCACAATCACAGAAACCAGTAATTACAGTACCACGACATGGACGTGGTGATGGTAAATGATGTGTGAGACAGGCTTTCCTACACGGCCTCACGCCTTAATCCACCTCAATCTATCGTGTCTCACCTCTCTGTTTTCTCATTAATTCAGCCATCTGAATGTGTTTTATTCTACTCTTGAAATACATTAGGGAGGGCTATAGAGTGACTCGCATTACTGTTATGTAAACACTTATCTCCTGACTCACACAGGCGCTGCTGCTGCTGCTGTATGCATTGTAATACTGGGATTAGACAGGATGTGACCTGCTTAAGCCAGTAGTAAACAAAAGCGCAGCAGGTTTCTGTTCCACGTATCAACAGCTGATGTTATTTCTGAAACTTAAGTAGGGAAAAAAACAACTCACTCGTGCAGCTCTCTCCTCTCTCCCATTCATGTATTTATAATTTGTATTTGCTAAGTCAACAAAGGACTTGCTCTTGTGTGTTTTTAGTGGAAGTGAGAGGGCAGATTGACAGATCAAAACATGGGAGCAACGTGGAGCTAAAGCTGTGGAGAGTAGAACATGACCATCTGTCCGCCTGCTGCCCTAATGGACATCGCTGATCTCTCACTGTGAAGAATTAAACAGCTGGCTTTTAGCATGGGATATGGGTCATACTGGGTCTGCTAACAGTGGGGACTGTAGGAGCGGGAGGATGTGAGGATGGAGAGATGGAGAATTAAGCACCTAAAGGCTTATAGTGATGATCATTTGCTGGTTACATTTCCGTTTTTTTACTGCTTAGCTGTTGGCAGACATGTTTGTGTTCTCCTCTGTCGGGATGGCGAACTTGAAATCCATGTAGCCAGGGGGTCTTTGAAAACAATGCTATTAACTGAAAAAACAAAAGAGATTTACATTAAGACCTCTGTTTTATAATTGTGTCTCTGATCCTCCTGCAGAATGTCCGTATCACAAGCCTCTGGGCTTTGAGGCCGGATCGGTGAGTCCAGACCAGATCACCTGCTCCAACGAGGACCAGTACACCGGCTGGTTCTCCTCATGGCTCCCCGGCAAGGCCCGGCTCAACAGCCAGGGCTTCGGGTAGGTACAGGCCAACATGTAGACTTTTCTGGACTATTCTGTCCTCAAAATTTCTTTTAGTTATGTAGTTATAGCTGCATGCGTTTTTTAATCACTGAAGATTGCCAAAACCTATATTTGTTCTAATTTAAACTCGCAAAATGTTTTTGCCAAAGATGGTCAACTGCTCTTACCCTAAAAAATAAATGTCTGGACGCTTTCCATCTGTGAGTAACCGTATTAGAAAAAAAAAATGAAGTCAAAAAGAGATATGTTACCCATTTATCATTATGCAAGATGCACTTGGTAAGGTTGACATTCCAATATGCTCTTGCTTAAAAACATTACAACATAAATAAGACAGGCAATGCAAGAACAGATGAAACTACAGAAACTGGAGCCAGAGGAGCTATTATGCTCAGTGTAAAAGGCTCTGATCTGCTTTAGTTCCCCCCCACTCCTATTCTATTATGAAACCACACAACACAAGTGGGATTTGTGTTATGCACTGGGCCGGAAACTGAATCTCAATCCTGAATATTTTATTGTCACGTTTGCTTGTTGCTGCCTGCAGTCACGTCCAGGTGTACTTCAAGACCCCATTACATCACTATTAAGTGTGGTTACAGGTGCAACCGAGCACACCTGTGACCACACCCACCCACACCTCTGCTGGGTGTGAAAAAGGTTTGGAGCTTTCAACAGAAAGGTTTTTCTTTTTTTTTTTTTTTTTTTTTTTGAAGCCTGGTCTACAGAACATAAATACAAGAGTAATTATAATAAATAAATAAATAAACAATATCATTTTAAGTACAGACTTTTTTTGCATTTACTGTATGTGGTATGCGCCTTAACCAGGCGACCCAGATTATAGATTCTCATTTGGTTATTCTTTTCTCAGATATTTCCTGAAAAGTACAGTTTCGGTATTACAACCAAAACAACTTTGTCACTGAAAACATGTGTCATGTCACAGTGAGAAAAGTACCGGTGTAAATAATACAATAATGATGGCTAAATAATACAATAATGATGGCTTAATAATACAATAATGATGGCTAAATAATACAATAATGATGGCTTAATAATACAATAATGATGGCTAAATAATACAATAATGATGGCTGAATGTCATTTAGTTGCTGGTGTTGTGCATGCTGACTCGCTGTCACACTCATGACTTACTGGGACCCCTAAATAGAACAGAGCCAACAAATAATATGGTCAGTAACACCTGTGCTTTTTCCTACTATAACAAGTCAAAATATCTGCAAAAAATGCCTCCAACCAGCTCTAGTTATGCATCTTTACATACTTCTCTGTTATCTGCTCTAAGACTGTGACCCCTTGGGGTTCCTCAGAGAGGGGGGCTGCCAAATTATTTAAAAACAATTTTTTTGAAAGTTTATTTTTTCAAAAATGTAAATGTACATTAATATGAATCCACCATATTAATAGCGAAGATAAATTTGCCTATTTGTAAAAAAATATATATATATAGATAAGCTTATAGGTAAGGTAGCCACTATGGTAGCCGTACAGTTAAGCTTTAAGATTCATTCATTCATTCATTCATTCATTTCCCTCCCCAGACCCAGTTTAATATGTAACTCAATTGTAGACAATATATATTTAGTAGGGGGTCCCTACTCAGTCTCTCTTTCAGCTAAGGGGTCTTTGGCCTAAAAAACATTGAAGACCCCTGCTCTAAGAAAATATCAGCAATCACCATGTGTGCATGCGTTGTAAACCAGCCTAACTGCTGCATTACGTCCGGTGTTTGTGTTCCTCCTGCAGGTGTGCCTGGCTGTCTAAGTTCCAGGACAGCAGTCAGTGGATGCAGATCGACCTGAGGGAAGTGATGGTGGTGTCGGGGATCCTCACTCAGGGCCGCTGTGACGCCGATGAGTGGATCACCAAGTACAGCGTTCAGTACCGCACAGACGAAAAACTCAGCTGGATCTATTACAAAGACCAGACTGGAAACAACAGGGTCAGTTGAACCCGGTCAAAAACACTATAGAGTATACGAGACACAAACTAAACGTGAGGTAACATCTCTGTCACCACTTGATTGGCCTGTTGGGGATGTCATTAATTCACTTCACATTTTAAACTTTTACAGGTTATACTTTTAAAACAACAACAACAACTTTGTTACAAAAATGTGATGAAATCTGACCTGAAATCTGATGATCTGTTATCATCTTGTTAATAATGGCTCGAAGACATTAATATATTGGTGTCATAATATATTTTTGAAATTTAGTTTTGAAATGTGTTCCTTGACAATGTGTTTGATTTTCGATGTTTCACCTACAATACCACTCTTGTACAGATTCATGTGTCGTGAATCAAATCTATTTTAGGTTTTGGCCTGTTGCTCTGAAAAAAAAACAATTGGGAGATGTTACCTTGACATTAAAGTTGTGATTTTTCACTATTTTCTGATGTGTTATTGATTTAACAACTAATTGATAAATCAATAATGAAAATCATCGTTTGCTGCAGCCCTATATATTATAATCATAATTGATATTATTAGTACTAACTGTAGTAACTTTTGAGTCCGTTTTAGTCACTATAATGTATAAATTAATCCATCCTGACCTTTCACTCCCTCTCTCTCAGGTGTTTTACGGAAACTCTGACCGGTCCTCGTCTGTTCAGAACCTCTTACGGCCGCCCATCGTGGCGCGCTACATCCGCATCCTCCCCCTTGGATGGCACACACGCATCGCTCTGCGTCTGGAGCTGCTGCTCTGCATGAGCAAATGCAGTTGAACCTTTCCTCCCCGCCATCCCCGAGGCCTTGTCCCAAAACCTTATCTACACCTAAATCGCTCCATCGTCAAAGTGTGAGGTCTGTTATTGCATCCACAGATTTGGACCCCCTCCAGCTACATGTATTAAACCACAAGTTGAAGACAAAAACATTCTGTTTTTAAAATACAAAAAAAAATATTTATGTGATGTGCTAAATGAGCTTCATTCACTGCACTCTCCATTTTCTATGTTAAACCACTCTCATACTCTCATACTGGTTCCATTTGCAATGAAATGGCATAATTTCCAAGCAATAATTAGAGAGAGAGAGAGAGAGAGAGAGAGAGAGAGAGAGAGAGAGAGAGAGAGAGAGAGAGAGAGAGAGAGAGAGAGAGAGAGAGAGAGAGAGAGAGAGAGAGAGAGAGAGAGAGAGAGAGAGAGAGAGAGAGAGAGAGAGAGAGAGAGAGAGAGAGAGAGAGAGAGAGATGCTATGGAGGTTGTATCCAATGGTCTAAGACAAGCTCTTCCAATACATTTCTGTCCTGTTAAATTCTGTCTCCTTCTCCTGATATTTAACAGTTAGGACCTCTTAGTCAGTCTTTCCTATTATAAGACTGGTGATGTGGTGATATTCTACATGTTTCTTACTGTCAACAAATCCCATAAAAAGACCAAAACCAACAATAAATTGATCCTACCAACAAGTATTGTTTGTGTGACCAAAGCCATATATGTTATTTTTAATATATTTATTTTTATTACTCCCAAAAAATATTAAAAACACATCAATGAGCCACACTGTTGCATATATGTGACACATCTGTTCATTACAAAGAACATAGGCACTGTAGTTTTGAGTCAATAACATATACACAAGATCCTGCTGCTCTAAATACTCAATGGTTCAATGTGAAGAAATGTGTATTAATGCCCAGCAGAAAATAGTCCCCAACAAATGCACTATTTACTCCTATTTGAGTAAATGTTGCTAAAAACTACAGTGCCCAGCTGATTTAGAAAATCACTTAGCCTTTTTAAAAAGTATATAATTGTGACCACCTTTAAAAAATAAAATAAAAATCATCTTCAGTTTGAACAAATGGTCTTAATTCCGACAAATGGTCTTAGTTCTGAGTGCCACAGACAGGATAGAGAAGCCAGAAAGTGTTGAGAAAATGACTAACGCGTTGTTGATTTTGGTATTTTCATGGGATTTTTTGATGATAAGAAATATGTGGAATAATGCCAGACTTTTTCTTTAAATAAACCTGTGATTTCACTTCCTGTTTTCTCTTTTTGGTTTGTAAACATGCATCATTTTTACCGGTATCAATCTTCAATGCTATATAAAGATCAACTAATGGAAAATTCACTAATGTTCAGATGGGGATTTGTATTGTGGTTTACTCCTGTTTTTTTCTGTAACATTTCAATTCAGTTTCCCATGGTGCTTTGGGGATATTGTTAGATGTCTAAACTATTTCCTTGATTAAATGAATACTTGTGTCATGTCCGTACTCGTGTTGTGTCTCTGCTACAAAACAAACATATGAGCTGTTCAAAAATGTACAGTTGGCTTTTATTATGAGACCCTATCATTTTTAAAGTAGAACGGTCAGTATAGATACACTCTATGATTTCTATTTACACCCTGTAAGAAGTGGGAAACTGCTTAATGAAAAAAAGAACTGATGATTTAGGAAACACATTCATATTTGTGGACAAAAATTCTTCTCATCTCAGTTGTCAGTGTAAGTGACTTGCTTGGGGTTGAAGCCTCCATTTCCATCTGAAGTGTTGAGTCAGTGAGCTAATATAAGGCTTCAGGGCACTGGCAAGGCAAGCTTTATCATCACTTTGTCGCAATAATGATATAAACAAACCCACGTCAGCAGTCATTTACAATCGTTAGCAATCAGGATTTTCAATAACATACAACATGGGTTGTATATTGTATATCAGTTTTACATCGCCATGTTCAAGGACATATTGAAAAAAAAAAAAATTCCAGAGCGATGTCTTCATATTATATGTGGACACTTCTCTTGCTTTAATCATGGAGAAATCCTTCTCTTTGCTATATTTGGCTCTAATTTAAATAGCCACTAATTTGGCTAGTACAGTCTGCATCAGTCTGAGTCTATTTCTGGATGTTATTGCTTTCAATCAGCTGTGTAGTCAATTGGTTTATTCTTTTTTTTTTTGCTTCCGTTGTTTTTTTTTTTTTAACCTTTCGACAGATGAGAAACAAAATACATGAATTCTCCAAAATTCGCTTTTTAGTCCACAGATGTCAAAGATGATTTTACAGAAATGCATCCGTCCTTCTTTCCTTTGTTCCCTGCTTCCGTGATACAAAAGCTTTTCTTCTTTATTTTAAGCTTTAAAGCCACAGAGGAAGGAGAAGGAATGAAGGGTGAAGGTCAGACTGGAAGAAACACTATGCAGATTTTTTGCCTAGGCCACTAATAGGGTTTTGTTCTATATATTGTTTTTAATTATACATAGGTCAGTAGACAAAGTAAACGATTTTATGAATAACCTAGTTAAGTAAAATCATCCCTGATCATGATAAAAGTTGTAATGCGAATACAGCAGGAAAACAAAATTCAGATTTACAAAAGGCATTTACAAAAACATTGATAACAAAAGCTTTTAAAATTGCACACAGAAGAATGTAAACACACATTAAAGGATAAGTATGGTGTTCATATCTTTCAACAAATCCCATAAAAAAACACAACCAACAATGTGTTGGTGGACCCAAAACAGCCCTGCGTTAAAACAACAGCAAGAGGCGTATTGTTTCAGGTAGCGGTGAGACTTAAAATAATTAACTGAATTTAATACTTTCTATTGATCCCCAGTGGGGAAATTACAATTTACACTCTGTTTGTTAGAAATCAATACACACACACACACACACACACACATGTTCAGGACCTATTCATGCACAAATAGCGAGATGTCAGAGTGGGCTGCCAGTGCAGGGAGGGTATGGTGCCTTGCTCAAGAGCACCTTGGCAGTGCCCCTGAGGTGAACTGGCAACCCTCCGGTTCCCAACCCAACTCCCTACAGACTGAGCTACTGCCACCCCAAATATTTAACATACTGTAAATAGGATCCAGAGGGTCCAGTTTGAGTGAGAGATTAATGCGTTTAAAGGCTTATTAGATGTCAAAACACTGCACAGCAGTTTATAATACTCTGAGACAGGATGTTACAACACTGGAATGTATCACTGTGGCAATTATTTTATCTATCGTCTAACAGTTGTCAGACAAGCAGAAGAAATACAGCTTTCACATTACAGGCTACATGTAATCTAATACAAGTAATCTACCATCAAGGTGCAAAGTTGTTAAACCTTTTTTTGCCTGCAATCATGCGTTGTTTTGCCGGAGCCCCCTGCGTTGGCACTCCAAGTCTGTCTCTCAATACTTTCTGCCTTGCCAAGCAGCATTTACAGCAGCAGGATGGTGTATGTGTGATTGATTCTAAATAAACTACAGAGCCCATATTCATAGTAATGAAGAAACATGTCACCCAGTACAACACAGTGGCTCACTAATTAATAGTTGTTGGACAACTATGGCACAGAGCAATAGGCTATATTCGGTTTTGGATACAGAGACAACACTTGTCATTAGGTTTGATTCATTGTTGGTTTTGGTCTTTTCATGGGATTTGTCGACATTAAGAAACTATTAAGTTCCACCAGACTTAACCTTTCAGTTAAAGGTTGTAGGTGAGGTATGCCTTTTGCAGAATGCACTCCTACTATCTCGCACACTTAGATGTTGTAATTGAGTTAGCCGCCACCAATGGCCGCCACGGTCTTGATGTACGTTACTTGCTGTTAAGGCTGTAGACAAAACCAACATGGCAGCACAGAGCTGGAAAGCTGTTGTGGCTGATAAATGAACTGAGAGACTGAAAGTGGGGCTTATTTTAAAAATGGGGACACTAAAATTGAGACATAAAGTGAACTGACAATTACTGTATGTAAAACACAGAGCCTAACAGTCTCACTCTGGCTGTTCTGCCACCAAACCCTGTTGACAAATAGCCTAACTTGTCACAAAACGTCAAAACTGATGTCATGAGGGTGATGTGCAGATTTGTAGGTAATTTCCAAGATTTTTTTTTTGTCCACTTTGGCCCACAAGTATTCATCAATATTTCTTTACATTTTGATGAGAGAAAAAAAAAACAGAAAAAAAGGTAAAAATAACACAACGTGAAAATCTGTTAATAACATATCAAATTGAACAAAAAAGGACATTCACCATTATTAAATATTCCTTTTGACATATTGTATTATCAACACATAAAGATCTATGCATTTCTTTGTGTCGAAACTAAAGCTCTTGCAATTACACATTTAATTCTATATTACCTTATAATATTCCCATATAGCCTACATACTGTGTCATTTATAGCTTATATCCTTGAATTTAAAACAAATAAATATTTAATAAATAATGTTGATATAAATCTTTTTTTGTTGTTGTTGTTCTTATCAAATATCCGAGCTTGAAAAACATTTGAGTTTATCGGCCACCGGTGTGACAGCGGCTGTCTCATGTGTTGCTTTGCTGTAGTGTCCTGTGAGCAGAAGATGGCAGCAAAGAGGCCTCGTGGGCAGTGTCTCCTTGACAGGAAAAATCAGCTTATTCTAATGTTCCAACCTTGTTAAGTAGATAGAGACTAACATACAACTGATACAGTATGGGCATCGCGAGAGGGAGTGGGCCCTTTTCCTGTCTTTGATTCCCTAAACAACACTATTACTGGTGTTTGTGTTAAGCCTTTCAACGTCTAGTCTTTATCAATTTATCAGAGACGTGATCATCAACAAATAAGTACCTTTCTGAATGAGGACTCGATCCAGTGAAATAGGCTTTCATATAAACTTCTACTACAGTACCATGATGTCTGCGTCTGGCAGATGCTTCCAGGAATGGAGTCATATTGGAGGTGGTGTGGTGTGAGGGTAGGGGGGGGTTACAGCGCGGTCTCCTTCAGGTCGTTGAGGTTTGGCATCCTGGTGCGGGAGGCTCGGGTAAAGGTGGGTCCGTTCTGCCCCGGTTTGATGCCCAGCTGTTCGGGGGTGAACTGAGCGCCCTCCGCGCGCTGTAAAGCGGACACGTGCCAGCTGGACTCGATCTGTCCGGGGAGGGGGTAGCTGGCTTTGCGGCTCTTAGCCTGGGCGGAGCTGCTCACCCCGGGGTGCCCCCTGCTTTCGCCGTGCCCTCGACCCTCGGAGTAGCCTGCTTTTGAGGAGGGCTGGGGGGGGTTGGGGAGTGGGGCTTGGAAGCGCAGGTCTGGAGGAGGAGGAGGAGGAGGCTGTCCTTGATTTGAGGAAGAAGGGGAGAGGTGAAGGAGCCTGCGGAGTGACTTAAGTGGTTGACTCTGTTAGGAGAGAAAGAGATACAGTTGATGAGGGATCTTAAAGTAGAAGGCTTCTATATTTTTGTGTCATGAAAAGACCAAACCCAACTGTGTGTTTGTTTGTCTCTCATTACTCAATACTTTCCTACCCTGTTTGTGTTCATTCCTACTGAAGACATAAATGTAGAAATAATTATTGCAGGCATAGTATACATCATGAGCATGACGTGAAGGTGTGTCTACAAGGCCAATTCCAGTTGGGGGCTATAAGGAGCTGTAATGGATTTGGATGGGCCTTAACATCCCACCCACCTTCTTTATTATTATTTATTTGATTTCATTTCATTTGACTCTATTCAAGAATCAATCAGATTAAAACTATTACCATGCAATAAATATAAGTTGTGCACACAACTATTTGTATGCAAATAATATATTTGTGGACATTCACATATCATAGTATGCATACAGTGTTGTGGTTTTCATTGAAAAATACCTTCTTTGCCACACTTCCTGGCGACAACCCCTGTATTTCTGAATATAAAACCTCTGTGTGCAAAGATTTTTAACATGTCATAGGATATTATATTTGCACTTGAAGTGTTAGATGCAAAACCACTTTGTATGACCTCACCCACAAATAGCTTTTATGAGACTTAAATAACATGACACAAAATGTATGTCGTAATACATTTTCTTTAATGACACTAAGGGGCTGTTTGGGTTAGAAAACAACATGGCATTAAAATAAGGTAATTTTTGTGATGATCGTAAAACAAATCCAAACTAAAGTCTCCAGTATGTAGACTACATACCTGAGAGTGGGAGTCCACTGGTTTGTCTGGAGGCCAGTCACTCACTCTCTCTCTCTCCCTCCCTCTTTCCCTCTCTCTTTCCCTTTCTCTCTCTCTCTCCCGTTCTCTCTCTCTCTCTCGGTCTCGGTCCCGGCTCTGTTCCCGCTCCCGGTCTCGGGATCGCTCGCGGTTTTTCCTCCGGCTTCCATGGTGAGAGGATGACTTGGAGCTCCGCTGCAGGGACAGGTGTTCTTGTCCATTACCAGGAACCTGACGTTTCAGAAACAAAAATACAGCGACATTATTAGTAGTTAATCAAAATATTTACTTCATGTAAATGTTTATTCTCTTCACGGCGGGGTTACCACACTCATATTCACAACACAACACTTCTCACTCAAATCACATGTCAAATCCCGGTAGGTTCATGCACCCCTCTGGCAGTACCAGACAAAGCACAAGGAGGTGGTGATGGTGATTAATGATGACTTCATACAAAAGGTTTGTGTCTGAGTGTGTTTTTCACAAACTATAATATACAGTACGGCTGCATCTAAGGATTATTTTTCAATATCAATTAATCTGCTGATTTTTTATTAATAGATTAATCGTTAAATAATTCATGGACATCACAATATCCCAGAAGTCAAGTTGAAGTATTCAAATGTCTTGTTTTGTCTGATCAACAGTTAAAAAATAAAATTACATTTACAATATAAAACAACAACAAAACAGCAAATTCTCTTATATTATTATATTATATATAATATTTGGCTTTTTAATTGATAATTGACTTAAACGATTATTCAATTATCAAGTAGTTAGATAAGAAGAAGTGCTCTAGAGGGGCGGGTCCAGATGGATTTTGTTACCTATGGACAGAACCAGGCTAGCTTTTACCCCGTTTCCCCTCTTTGTGCTAGGCTAAGCTAAGCTAAGCTAAGCTAACTGTCTGTAGCTTCATATTTAATGATCCGACATGAGACTGTCATCAACCTTCTCATCAAACCCTCGGCAAGTAAGCGATGAAGCACATTTCCCAAAATGTCAAACAATTTCTTTCTTCAGCACAGTACGGAGTCCATAAACGTCTGCAGCATGAGTTTGGATAGGTGGGGAAATGTGCTTATGCATGTGTTGAATATGTTCATGACCCTCACATGATACACTGATGTTTTATTTGAAAAGAATGAGTCTCGACGTGCAGAAGTGTTGGCCTCAAAACAAACAGCACACATGTCCCCCAATGCAACGTGAATACAAGGTGACAGCATTTGACACACATTATAGCACGGAGATAATGGATGTGCACAGACACTGTGCAGTATTAGACTCAAAATGCATTTGAAATCCTTTCAATTTGGAATATTTCTCAGTCAATCAATCATCAATCATGAAGTGCTTGAGAAGATTTCAAACCAGGTCATTCTGGTGAGTGCAATGCGAGTTAACATGCAGCCGTAGTGTTGGGGTTAGATTACTGGTGAGGCAGGGTAGGGCGCGGGAGGCTGGTGTTGTACCATAGGCGAGGCGACTACAGGTAGGACTTTGACAGCTGAGTTGTGCTTTAAGCTATTCTTAGAGCTAAAGAGGGGGAAAAGACTTTTCTTGATGCTGGGGTTCCTCCCGTCCTCCATGTCCGTCTGTGGAGCAGAAGACGCACAGCCACAACTCTCAACACAAAATTTCTGACAGCAAACAGAAAAAAACAACAGCACCTGATCTTCAACTATCTCAATAAATACAACTTAACAATAGATACAGAAAGACGAATCAACAATAGCAACAATTTGATTGTTAAGATAAAAGAGAAAACAGAGAGAGTGGAAATTCTGACCTGGACCTGAGATCTGATTTATTACTTGTGTCTTATTTTTGTAATTTTGGAAATAATTTTTATCTGTTATAATAACATTGTGCTATTCAAAGTAATTGACATAGCGGCATCACGACATGATCCGACAGGTTGTAAACAACCAACATTTGTTGCCAGGTTATCTGTCTAAACTACTTTGCATGGCCATTTTATCAGAAAGTTTTTGATAGTTTGGATATTTCTGCCTACATGTTTCAAATGTATTTTATATGTTGTATGTAGGGTACTACACAAGAAGGTTAGTCTGGGGACAACCTTTACCCACAGGAATGTGTAGAATCTATTATGAGTTTGGGTACAACTTTCACAGAGAGGAATTGGAGCCAGGAATGTGGGAATCTATTAGGAGCACGTGCCATAAAAGGTGTAGTTTAAGAGTAAACTGTTGCACTGAAATAGATAGCTTGAAGCGTGTGAGGACAAAAAAAGTATAAAGGAGGAGTTATTCTGATGTTCGTGGAGACACTATGGGTACATGCTCTTAGGAGGGTGTACACATGGTTATCTTCCTTTCTAGGAGAAACCTTGGCATATACATTTGGTGCATGTCAACTGTTCTCTCTTTCATGAAAGTATGTTTGTTTGTTGTGAATAAAGCTGCATTAGTCTGAATTCATTGTACTCAGCATTTGTTCAGTCTCCATCTCATTTCCAGATATTTCCCAGATATCAGTTTTGTTAAACTCTTCGCTTCATTTAGATGAAAACTTGTCATGTGAAGGTGCACAACTTAGTTTAGTATAGCAGGTCAATGTTGAGGTAGGAAGCTGGTCTGTAAACTGTGACATTTTTCTACAGTTTTGGAAATAATTTTACAGATCATGTTCGCAACGACTAGCCCTAGGACCTCAAAACTCTGTCACTCTGTCACTGAGTGATGAAGTTCCATCATTGGTCAGAGTGAATGTGATGACGTGAGTGTTGGCCATTGGCCATTGCCCTTTCAAAATGTATTGGCAAAGGCTTTTACCTCTGCTATTGCCCATCAATCAGTTGATTAGCTTCCTTAATACAAGGTTGGTGTTGCTGCCGCCACTTGTGTTAACCGTTTTAAAGCACAGGCAGATGAACAGCACACTACAATGTGTGTGTGTGTGTGTGTGTGTGTGTGTGTGTGTGTGTGTGTGTGTGTGTGTATGCCTGCCTGCCTGCCTGCTCCTCTCTGTCGCTCTCCCTTCAGACACAAATGAATGTGTGGAATAAGTAGTCCTTTGTAATTTAGAAGAAAAAAAAAAACAATCACAAACCGCAGTGACACTCGGTTATATCTACATAAATATAATGGATCGGCAAGTTTTTATATTTTATCATTATCATTATCATAGTCATTATGTAAAAAACAGGGGAATAGAAACTCCAGGAGAACAGTAGGCGATAGAAAGGAAAATCAAAAGTGTTGGCTAGCAAGGAATGCATATTTGATTATTTATCAGAATCAGATCATTTATATCATATATAATGTCTTCTCTATGGTTTATAATAGATTATCAGTGCGTTTTCTTGCAGGATTCGCAGATGGCTCGTGGAGCTCTGTGGCACAGTGTGTGCTGTATGAACATCACAATGGCTAAACATGGACGCCGAAAGGAAGCGGGCGATGCTTCTCATCAGGTGTGCAGTTAAAGATACTTATACAAGAAAAAGTAGTAGGCCTGCTCATGAAGAAAGGGAAATAGAACCATCTAAAAGTAGCGCAAGGAAATGATCCCAGTGGAACTTCACTATTAGTTTCCAGAGGAGATATTAACGGTGGACCGATGAGAGCAGAGAAGAAATAACAGTAAATCTGCGAGGTGGTAGTAAATGTAGTGTAGGTTTTTAGTTTGTCCATGAATAAATGCTGCAGATCTTCAATACCAACAATTGAGGCTGTGGTTTATAATTGTCATGGGGTAAAACCTCAGTGTGGTCTGTTTAACAAAGTAACATTAATTACACAATAACACTTTAGATGAGTTATCAGAACAATAACTTGTTGATAACAGCATGATTACATTGAAAAATAGTCCTCAATTATTTGTCTTGAATGTATCTTTACCATGTCATGTGATATGCTACTTCAGTACACGGCAAACAAATATTACTGGGACCACTTCAAATGAAAATTTAATATCTATATTCACATTATAGACACCACCACTATCTAGCCCTGTAACAATTTGGCCACAATTAAGCACGTAGACCATACATGGTCCAGCCATACAGTATACAAGGCTTTGAACTAGTTTACAATCTGTCTGATCGTCTGACTGCTCATGCTTCTTGGCCCATCACACTTCATGTGTCGCCATGTTTCCAGAATTTAGTAGTTAACTTGATGAGTGCAATGTTATTATTACCAACAGGAATGATAGCAGAAACTATGAAAACTGGACCCACAAACCAGAATTACCCTTTAAAGGTCCAGTGTGTAACGTGTTTAGTTGTTCATTATCAAAATCTGTGTTGCCTGTTCACAAAATTGTCCTTTTTCATGAATATTTACCATCACCATCAATTCCAAGTATTCATTTTGACTTGAAATTTTATATTTGCATTCGCATGAACTGGGGTAGACGGTAGATTCATGCGCCATCTTGAAATACGTTAGCCAGTTTTCACTGTCACATGATAAACTCACAGGTGCTGCTAATGCTGCTAATGTAGCTTCCCGGCAAGTTTGAAGAAGGAAACATGGAGGACCACACATATTCATAATCCTAATTTCAGGCACAGGAGTTTTCTTCTTCGCCCAGAAAATGAAAAAGGATATTGAAAAGAGCAAGAGACCGGCTTTTTGAAGCGTGAAGGCTAACGTAGCTGTAATACGTACTTTGAACTGCGTGGCGCGAGAGAGTTGATTGCGATATATATGATCTCAACGCTAGATGGGAGAAATTCCTACACATTGGACCTTTAACACACTTGGTGGTTAATAATACACAGGCTCTGCCCTCTACTGGACTCTATTGGACGTTCCTATCTAGAACGCATGCTCGGGATTGGACAGGAGTATTACCTATACAATCCATTAGAGGCCTGTGCTTATAGAACTAGGGTTATAATACATAACCTTTGTGTATTTACACAGTAAGTCAGGCCAGAAGAAACTGATGCTACAGATAATTATTTTCAAATGAAAAACCTTCTGATTTACTCCACATTAGAATAAACTTTATAAACAAGGAAACAACACATTGAACCAAAGGATATATATGGATGAAATGACTTAAATGATCTTACTATTTGTGTCTTCTTTTTTTTCTTTTTAATGGCTCTGAAGAAGCCTTGTTTTTCCTTCTCTTTGGCAGGCTCTGGAGGATTCATGACCATTGCTTCTGCAGCGTTCCTACGTGGCAAAAGTGGAAAAATTGTTGATATGACTTATGTTAGTAAATACAAAGAAATTAAAATCACAGCACACTGAGGTTTTAAAATCATAGATTGTGTAAAGAAACACCAAAGTAATTGTTTCTTGTTCACTTAATATTAGATGTGCACTGTTATGGTTCATCAAAAGAAAGGAATTTTTTTTTCAATTAAATGACAATGTTACATACTTGACAACATGATTTTGTTGTTTACTTTCACCTTGTACAATCTAATAGATCTTAACTAGTGTTGTGACAGACCTTGTGTGACAGTGCAGAGAGGAAAATTGGTGAGGTAGTTTTAGAGACACTAATCTTCATCATTACATACTACTTCTAAGGTCAAAGCACGTTGCATAGAAGCTCAGTTCCAAACAGTTTAGAAAAGCATCTGTGCTGGGAAGACCTGTAAAGTTTTACAACTATAAATGTGGACACATCAAACTCTAGTTTCCTTTAAACAACCTTGAATGTACATCTACAACCTGATCTCATGGGAAGGCGTATAAATAGCACGGCACTTTTAAGGACATTTTGCGTGTCATGACTATGCATTTTAAGCTTTTTGCATGTCATTTAACGCCCCATTCTCATTTCCATCGCGTCAGTTTTAAACACGTGGTTAAGGCTGTGAAATCAAACAAAACCATTTGGTTAGGTTTAGGAAAAGATCATGGTTTGGCTTAAAATAAGTATGTTTGTTACGTACATTTAGTTATGTACATAAGTTAGGTAGTCAAGCTAAAAAAAAGTCAACATTGATTTTTGGTTTCACATGGGACACGAACAGCATCCTCCTCCCTAGCGGACTTTGTTGCTCTTTAAGCCACGTCATAATTTAGTTAGTAGAGATTAAATGGTATATGAAATGACACGGGAAAAAGAAGAAAAAAAACTTTGTTATAACACACTTGAGAAATTGGGGTGAATTGTTATTGATACACTATTTGGTGATACCAGGATGAAATGTATTGTATTGTAATGCTGCCTGAAGTCACCATCAAGGAAAATGCCATTCCTGTTCAAAAACTAAATTCTCACCAGTCAAAAGCCGTCTGGCGTTTGGAGTGGTTGACCATGGCAACAGGGTCTCCGGGTACAACAGGTATGACGGGCCCTCGACCCTGCCCAACGCCGTCATGGAAAGAGGAGGAGTTGTCTGGTCTGGGGGAAGGGACTGAGGAGACACAGGGGTGAGAGACAATTATTAAAAGGGTATATCTCTGCAGATTTTACTTAGGTGTGTTTTTTTAAAGACAATCTGCCTTGGATGTTATTAATCTGTGATGTCTGTCTTGTATATTAAAGCCCAAGTTGATATCTACGCCTCTTTTAATTACGTAGTTCTCCCTGTATAATTGTTAAACACAATGTAAAATGGCAAGTGTAGAAAGATACACTTGTTCCTTGATTCTAAAACCAGATATTTTCAATTCATCTGTCAGAAACCCCAACATTTTGTGTCAAATGAAAGTTATCCATATAGGTAAATACACCACTAAATAAATAAAGAAGCCCAGAAATGCTTTAAACCAGGGGTCTTCGAAGTTTTTTAAGCCAAGGACCCCTTAACTGAAAGAGAGATGGAGTATATTGTATATTGTATAAAATGAAGTTGCAGTTATTAAACTGGGCCTACAATAAAGGCTTAAGGCCGCCCTCGACGTTATTATTTATAAAATCATGCCACAATTATTAGGCTTTTTTGCATAGAATACTAAGCTATTAAAATAGCCTAATAATTGTGGCATGATTTTATAAATCATACATGTGGCACAGTGAATCCTTAGGATACACTGTATTTGTGGATGGCCTAAGTGACACCTTACCTATAGGCCAGTAAGCCTATCATCAGTGGGAATTTATATTTGCTAATAATATGTTAGATTCATGTTAAGACATTTACATTTTTGAAAAAAAAAAATAAATAAAGATTAATTTAGAGGCCCCCCTGCATTGACTCTGAGGACCCCCTAGGGGTTGAAGATCTCTGCTTTAAACCTGTCCTTTTTGGTTCGTTTTTTTTCCCGTCTTGGTTTATAAGACTCATTGGTTTATACATGGCTGCTTACTGTCCCCAGGGTAAAAAATAACAATAGATGTACAAGCATATACATACACATATATTCTTCATATATATATATATATATATATATATATATATATATATATATATATATATATATGTGTAAATATATACACAATACATATACAGCATATTTTATTATATTTTTTTTAAATAATATTTATGTGTATTTTTATGTTGCCTTGTATTTCTTTTACATCTTGTGTTATTGTCTAATCATGTAAATCATTTTGAATCGCTATACAAATAAATGTGCCTTGCCTAAATAATTTCCTTTTCTGATGCCACACTACACACAGTTTGTCGCTTAGTGATTACTGTTCCTTACCTCGGTAGAAGCTGCCTACTCTCCGAGGCATGGACTCAGTGAAGATCATCCGGTTCTCCTTGGAGGAACCTCCATCCTCGCCATGAGGGTCATGATACATGGCAACCTAAGAAACACACACATCATGCAGACGCACAAATACACACATGGGCACAGGACCATACAAAGTTCCTCAGTATCGTCATATTTGTGATTGATAATCTCATATAATATCACTTAATTTCTTATCGTTAGCTATCACATGTTTTGCTGGCTCACATCACAAGACAATCGGGACAATCTTAGAGCTTTTCAGTGAGGTTACATTTATACCAGCGACAACGTGCGGTGAAGCTGTAGAAACAGAAAAAGCTATGGAAACCAGCGGTCAGAAGAGCTACTGTCTGTGTTCCTTGAACTGGTTGGAGGAAGTGAGGAGTCAGGGGGTCGGACCTCGTTTTTTGAGCGCTGTGTATGAAAAGCAGGAGTGTTGTCCCTCGTAGAGTCTTTGATGGGGACACAAGGGTGGCTCATGTCATTAGGGGACTGCTCGCTCTGTTGAGAAGACGGACAGGCGCAGGTCAAAGCAGACTGGGCAAGCAGTATGAAGCAGTGGCAATGATAATGTGAGACAGTGACAGTCCCTGCACACACGCATTAAGTCCTGAAATACCCACACATTTTCAATACATGTGTTAAAGAAAAGATTCACCCTTAGACACTCATACATGTCAGGAAATGTGGTATTTATTCATTTTTTAAGATTATTTTTGGGGCTTTAATTGATAGGACAGCTGTAGACAGGAAAGGAGGGAGAGAGTGGGGGAAGACATGCAGCAGAGGGTCCCTAGTTGCCTTGGTACTTGGGGCACACGCTCAACCAGGTGAGCTACCAGGGCGCAACGTGGTATTTATTTTTGTGTATGCACCCAATTTTTCTCCTGCTTCAGTAATTTCCAACATTTCTCAGATTTACTTTCAATAATTTCTAAAGTAAACGGCATTACTTTGTCACACACTGTACTGTTGGTGAAGAGACTGAGTTAAAATGGCAGGTTATAGTGAAAAAAAGTAACAATTGGCGCCGAACTCCTGCGGGCCACAATGTCAGCTGTGTATTTATGCCTCTTGTCTTGTTCTTAGGTCCATTACTTGCAATTGGCCTTTAATCAATCGATCAGTAGTATTTACATAGTTTTCCTTTCTAACTTTGTGGGTCCTGATCCTGAACTACACTAATGTCCTCTTGGAATATGTGTTAGCTCATGTGTTAGTGTTAATATGGTAGTAGATTCCGTTTCACATGTCATGTGTCTCTCTGTCTTATTTATAGCGTCAAATTATAACAGACGTTATCTTAGGACACTTTCCAGATGGAGTAGGTCTGGACCACACTCTATAATTTACAGAGATCCAACATTTCCCCCAAGAACATGCATTTGGTGTGACAGCGGCGAGGAAAAACAGGGAGAAACCTCCGAACCTGGCACTTGGTGGGCGACTATTTGCCTCGACCGTTTGGGGGGGGCAAAGAGAGAGAGAGAGAGAGAGAGAGAGAGAGAGAGAGAGAGAGAGAGATGCACAGCAACTACAATAATGCCTAACTATAATAATTATAGAAATATGACTCATAATAATTAGCAGTGGGTACAATGGAATGACATGACGTACAGTGGCAATTATGGCTAATAATAATAATACTAGTAGTAGTGGTGGGCTTTGAGCAGGACCACGCCAGCTGCCGCCACGATACCAGTGCCATCACGATCCAAAGAAATCTGGGAGGCGAGAAAGCACAAGGACTCCGGGAAGGACGCTAGGTTAGTACCATGCATTAATGGGAGAGAGAGAGGAGGAGAGAGAAGCTCAGTGTGTCGTAGAAAGTCCTTCAGCAGTCAACCTATAGCAGCATAACTATAAGGGCTGGTTTTATAAGCTTTATCAAAGAGTACAGTTTTATGCTTACTCTTAAAAGTCCCATGACATTGTGCTCTTTGGATGCTTTTATATAGACCTTAGTGGTCCCCTAATACTGTATCTGAAGTCTCTTTCCCGAAATTCAGCCTTATGACCTCATAAGGAGCAAGATTCCAAATCGGCCCATCTGAGCTTTCATTTTCTCAAAGGCAGAGCAAGATACCCAGGGCTCGGTTTACACCTATCGCCATTTCTAGCCACTGGGGGACCATAGGCAGACTGGGGGAATGCATATTAATGTTAAAAAAAACTCATAAAGTGAAATCTTCATGCCGTGGGACCTTTAAATGTGGAGACGGTACCTGCCTTCCAACCAAAACTTGAAGCTGGTTCCACAGGAGAGGAGCTTGGTAGTTGAAGGCTCTGGCTCCCATTCTACTTTTGGAGACTCTAGGAAACACAAGTAACTTTACATTCTTGGAGCACAGTGTTCTATTGGGGCAATATGGTACTCTTTAACATATGATGGTGCATGACCATTTACCCATATTTTCTTATTTAAAAATATGTATTTTTTCCCCCTGTACATTTTAATGTTGGTTTAAAACCATCTCTACAATGACAGATATGTAATTTTGGCAGAGAATACTAAATCTGAATACTAAATCTACAGGACTAAATACTTTATGTATTTTTTGCCTTAAAAATAGTTATAAAAAAAGTGTTCTGTATATTATAGTATATTCAGTCTAAATTCCATCATAATCATTCTTAAACAGACACTTGATGTCTTTAAATTACTGAAAACATCAGACCTCAAGAGTTTTCAGTGTAAGACATCATGTGTTTTTTTAAAGCGCCCATATTGTGCTCATTTTCAGGTTCATAACTGTATTTTAAGGTTGTACCAGAATAGGTTTACATGGTTTAATTTTCAAAAAACACCATATTTTTGTTGTACTGCACAGCTCTCTCTCACTGGTGCAGATCCTCTTTTTAATAGGTTTCTGTTTTAGCTACAGAGTGAGACCTCTTTTCATCTTCTTCTTCTGTACTATCTTTGATTGCACTCACACATGTGCAGTAGCTCAGATGTAGATCATGTCAGCTAGCTAACTCTAGAGACAGTAAAAGAGAACCTGTTTCTCCAACTTTGGTCAGTTACAAGGCAGGATTAGCTGGGAGACTTCTAAATGAGGGCGCACATGTAAGTAGTTCTTTTGTAGATTATGGTGAACTTGTGTGTGTTGTAGCAGTGCTTTGCTATTGAGAACGACGTAGCATGCAAGCGTTAGCATTAGCTAGTTGCTGTTATTGTAGTTGCTGTTGTGGTTAGCCAGCTCATTTCGGACTGTGACGTCACAGTCCGAGCCGATTTTGAACAGCTTACCAGGAGACTGAAGGCAGGACACATTCAGAAATAGTTTCTCACTCAAAACAGCATGGATGGATTTTTTTCAAAGTTGGTATGTGTGTGGAAGCACCAGAGACACAAAAGAACACCCCAAATCCCAGAAAAAAGTGTTTTTTTCATAATATGGGCACTTTAAGGATGAGCTGTGTTGCATTTTTGTATTTTTGTCTTAGGTGTATACTGTATGTATCCTGACTAAAATGTTTTTTAAGAACAACACTATATTGGCCCAAAATTGTAGCCCTGGTAGTCATGAATTGTCTACATTTGGCTTTTTGTTGAAAAATAATCATCATCATATGATATAATTGACCCTTTTTTTTTTTTTTTTTTTTTTTTTACAGTTTTAGTGTCAGTATATTAGGGTGAATGTTTCCTTTAACTACCACCACACTCACTGGACTGTCTGCCACTAACCCTCGTCATGTCATCAGTGCAGTCCTCTCTCGAAGAGCTCACTGAGTGTCCGGTGAGGGTGGTCCGGTGCTGCAGTTGGGGGGAGAGGAGCTGCAGGCTACTGGCACGTGTCGGTATCGCGTTCCCCGGTGGAGGCAAGCCGGCCATGCCACCCTCGATCCCGTGTGGTCGATGACGCTCCCTCCTCACGTACATGGAGTGGCGTTGAGGCCGTTGCTGAGATGAGAAGGGTGAGGTGTAGCCCAGGCCGTAATGATAAGACTCATGTGGGGAAGGCAGAGTGTGAGTGGAGGGCATCCCTGCTCCTCCCGGGTCTAAGAGCTCCGGAGCACCAGCCTCCTCTGAAGAACAGCGAAAAGATCAAAGTCATTAGAGCTTCAGGTAATGATTATTTTCATTATTGATTAATCTGCTATTTTGTTTGATCAATTGTTCAATCTATAAACTGTGTAAAAAATGCCCATGACCAGTGTGACATCTTCAAATACTTTCTTTTTTTCAACCAAAAGTCAAAAACCTAAAGTATTTAATTTACAGACATATAAAACAGAAAAAGACAAATTTACTTCCATGATTAATCAATCATCATATTGTTGTCAAATATGTTTCTGTAGATTGACTCATCTATTAAACAGCAAATAATGTCAGCACTACATGTCAGTAGTAAGTTGTCATTTGTTAAATGACAGCCAGTATAATTACTGTAACAATTACACTAACAGATAACACATTTGGAACTGTGATAACACATCATAACGCTGACGACATTATTTATGACAATGTAGATTAGAACTAGTTCCTGAAGATGCCCTGTTACAGAAAACTCTTATGATTTTGTATGGTTCCCAGCCAAAAGACTGGAAATGTGTTTGTTTGCCTTCTTTTAAACTAGCTATACAATTGCTGGATAGAACTGTCTCTGGTGATAAGTTCAACAGTGGGTGGGGAGATCTAGTGCGTGATGTACTGGATTTAAATACTTTGAAAGACCTTGAATAATATTGAAAAAGAGGCTGGTTGAAGCCTAAAACCAAAGTCAAATTTCCATTCTTAGTTCAGTGGACAATGAAGTTGAAGTTTGTTGAATACAAATTTGACTCTTAAACCTACCTGGTGCTAAAGGTTTATGTCTGGATTTGTGTCTGGATGAGGAGTCCAGTGTGCTGCTCTCCATGCGGACGTTGCCGCTGCTACGAGAGGCGGGGCTGTGCCCGGAACGGTCACTGTGTCGAGTTGAGGGGCTGCCTGAAGGGGCATTGAGGTCCAAACAGCTGGCAGGGAAGAACCGGGCCCCGGGTCCCACCCCTGCTGTCGTGTTAGAGTTTGGGTCATCTTGATGGATTCGACCGTCGCTGAGGTTCCCTACAGATTTTGCATCACTCAGCCCGCTGTGGCTCTTGGACAGGCTGAGATAAGAGGCTGAACTCTTAGAAGAGGAGGACATGGATCCGTGGGCGGAGTCGGCCATACTGTGGGTATGTCGGCCATGTTGCTTCTCTGCTCCAGACTGCAGTGTGTTGGTCTTGCCTTCTAGGAAGGTGTGGCGGCCGGCCTGCTGCTGTTGCTGCTGCTGCTGTTGCTGCTGCTGCTGCTGCTGCTGCTGCTGCTGAGAGCGAGAGGAGTTGGGTTTGCTGTGGCCGTACTTCGCCCCGTGTCCCTGGTCCTGCAGCTTTGGGGAGGGTCCCAAGCTGAAATCAAACTCTGTCTTGCCTTTGGCTTCTTTGGGACTGAGGAGGTGTGGCAAGTTGTTGTTAGCCAGGTCTTTGTTGGATGAGACAGAACGATTGAGGGTCTGGGACATGTACTGGGCCTTGGGGTGGAGCGTAGGACTTAAACTGGTTGGGGACGGTTTGTTACCGTTGAGGAAACTCTTGTTGCCAAGGTGATGGAGGTCACCATGGCGAGGGAGGCTGGAACATTCTTTGCTGTTGGAGCGGCGGCTCGTGCTTTTAGTGTGACTTCTGGAGGGACAGATGACACTTTCATTATATTAGGCTTCATCTTAAAGTCCTAATCTTTGGGAATGTTGCACAAACTTGCACTAAAAATTATTTCCTCAGTTCTCTTTCCAACAATCCCACTACTGCTTGAACTGTTCAGTCTCTAAAAAACTCTCTTAAATTAAAATAAATCATTGGATGGAACATCTTCTCTCAGGAAACAATGCTTGTGTCAAGAAGCCATGATTGCAGCCATTATAGCAAATTGCTATGATTTATTCACTTCAAAACAGAGAATAGTCAGGACAAAAAGTGTGAACTGCTTTGAATCAAGTGCCACCTAAAAGTCATGTTGTGTTTTTACAAAAAATCCTGATGGCATATCTTCTAAATATTCTAAATGTAATAATGAAAGATATATTTAAAGGAGGAGCAAGTCTTTGTAAAAAACAGATTATTCCCCCCACAGAGAATCAGTTCCCCACGCATGGACGGTAATAATTTATGCAAAAAAACACAGATGCAGATTTCACTCACTGTCACTATTGCTTGCATTTAAGTTGTTCCTCTCAGAACTACAGCTCTCTGTGGATGCTCTAGCCGGTGAATTAGGGTCCCAGCTTGGGTTGGGTGATATGATGACTGCATGTAGAAGCTATGACAGAAAGTAAAATGAAAGGAGTCTGACCTTGTGGGAACTGTGTTCTCTCCATGATGGTGTGTTTTCCTCTTGGAGGAGCGCGGTGGGTTGGGAGATGCCGGAGAAGGCCTCTCTCTCTCTGCCTGCCTCAGAGGCTGGAAGGCCGGATGGTTCAAACTCTGCTCTGTCAGATAACGCTCAGTCGGGTTTAACAGCAACAGGTTCTGAGGGGAAAAGATGTGCATATGTTTATCAATACAAATATTAACTATTGACAAAGGTTAATAGTAATATAAGAGATAGATTAAGGATGGATAAGACATCATGTCCATGTAAATTCCTTGATATAGATTTTGAGTATTTTTACCTTCATCAGATCCAACATCAAACCACTCAAGATGCCTTGGTACCTTCTCTCCAAAGTCTGAGGATGAGTAACTGAGGGAAACTGACACACACACACACACACACACACACACACACACACACACACACACACACACACACACACACACACACACACATCAAATCCGTATCAAAACGGAACTTTTGTGTGCATTGAAAATTACTATTAAGATTTCCAACATACAGTAGATGTTCCTGACAGTAAAAACTTTATCTGAATCTCTGAATTAAACTAAATATCATGAGTCATAGCAATCCACTCAGTCATTGTACTGGGAACACTGCCACAAGAGAGAGAGAGAGAGAGAGAGAGAGAGAGAGAGAGATGTTCCTGACAGTAAAAACTTTATCTCAGTTCAAATCACACAGAAATCTATCACTGGATCACACTAAACAAACTACCAAATTTCGCTCTCTTGAAACGCACGCTTGCACACACACACACACACACACACACACACACACACACACACACACACACACACACACAGTCCTGCTTTGGCCTTCTGGGACATTTTCTCTTGCTGCTAAACTGAATCTCATGAGTCATAGCAATCCACTCAGTCATGGTACTGGGAATACTGCCACAACAGAGAGAGAGAGAGAGAGAGAGAGAGAGAGAGAGAGAGAGAGAGAGAGAGAGAGAGAGAGCTGGATGGGGAGAGGAGGTAAAAACAGAGAGGAGGAGGAGAAAAAAGAAGCAAAGAAGAGAATAGAAAGGATGAAAGAGAAATATTTCCTACTCTGATTCCATGAAAGCGAGGGTTGTTGTAGAAAAGTTTCATCTGCTCTGCAGGAAGTGTCCCCAAAACCTTTTGAATGGTGAAGAGCTGGCGGTAAATACAATGAAACAGCATCACAGTTAATAGTGTGACAGTAGATTTCATTCGTTCACCAACAAGACTCTATTATTATGATTATATGATGAATGCAAGTCTAATATTTATTCTCCTTTTAGCTCTGTTTTGCCCTCCACCAAATCCTAAAGGAGATATAATTGTCCCTTTAGCTGCTAAATGCTCCATTATGTTGCGACTTACACACCTTTCCTGTCCAGGATTATTCACAAAACTAAAATGTCTATTTTATTACATTAGAAAGAAAATGTTTCAATGTCAAATTGGCTCTTCTTTAGTTACAAACGAATGTATTTATTTTATTTGAACAACAGTTAAACTCCCTACCAAAGATATGAGATAAAGAAAAGCTACAAATTCTCAGTGGAGAAGCTAGGATCTACACATACTTGCGTTTGATCGTTGATTTATTTTCAGCCTACTGACTAATGGACTACTTGTTTCATCACCAACCTGATCTATCTCACTTTCCCCTGGAAACAAGGGCTGTCCGTCACTCAGCTCCCCGAGGATACACCCCACCGACCACATGTCCACGGCCTTTCCATAGGGAGCCCTGAGATGGAAAAAGAGACCAAATATTATTTAGAGATGAGGTGATGATGGTGCTTAGGATGATGTTTTAAGTGGTGGTGGTGCAGAGAAACAAAAGAATAAATGCTGTGTTTCTGATGGAGACGCTCATAAAGAAGATGGTCATTTCTGAGGGAACGGAGCTGAGGAGTATGGTGAGAAATGGTGAGAGATCTGGCAGCAGAGAAGCAGAGGAGTTGTGGTGTTGGAGGGAGAGAGTATTTGAGTGGGCGGCATTCAAACGCCGTCTCAATAAATGTTCCAGGGCATTTACTAAATCAGGCTACAGCAGTGAGGCTAGATGACGTTCAGCTGTCTCCAAAGCTACAATGGACATTCTATGCAGCAAAAAGCATCAAGAACAACATGAGAATCAAAAACAACTGCGAAACAGAAATTTGGTCTCGTGGTTCGGTGTGTGCTAATGTGTAATAAAATGTGTCCATATTGTGGAAGCACTCTTTTTGGGGAAAAGAGTAACAAGTGCTTCCCCTGTAATCTGATAAAAAAGGTGAACATGGAAATTATTATCGGAGTGTCTATTTGCACCCCCGGTATGAATAGCCTCGACCACACAGCTGAGCTATTCACACCCTGTGACATAACAACAAAAACACGTTGCTCGCGTGCACCGAAATCATGGCGGATGTTCATCTTCCATGACCGCAGAAACTGGCATATTAGGAAAGTTTTGTCTCTAAAGTTTATAACAATTTAATTTCTAGCGGAAAATGGATAGGCCTACTACAGTTGCGCTTTCTGTCTTCAGTGAAAGCATACAACCGTTAGTTTGTTAGGTAGTACCTATTTTTTGTATACAGTATGGTTACCTAGACACCGAGGCTTGAAGACACCAAGTGGTAAACAGTTGTATAACATTCAGTAAGGATTGCTAGGTGAGTGGTTAGAACACTGACCTTTGGTCTGGGAGACTGGAGTTTGATTCCCTGGTGAGGTGATCTTGTTTTTTCCATTTTGGATTGGATAATTTGCATGCAATTGCGCAAGTCAGGGCCCGCGGACGCAACATTTTTTTGCAGGGTGGTAGGGGAAGACTCATGAATATGCCTGCTCTGGTTGGGTTGGTTAGGTTTAGGCAAGAGGAGTGGGATTGGTTATGGTTAGGGTAAGAATGTCAGGGTGATAATATTCCAAAAAGGTGATTACATGAGTAGTATGGATAACTGTGTGTAAATATATGCCAAGGTACTGTAAATGCACAGGGGTGCAAATAGCATACATTGATATTTGTACCAGACGGGGTATTAATAGAACACATTGCTGTGTGCACTGGCGGGGTAAAAATAGCATTTCACCAGGGTACGAATAACACTTCTAATTGCACCAGGATACAAATAGCATACACTGCTAATTGTACCAGGGGTGCAAATAGCCTCACCCAATTATTATACAAAATGGTTTATGGGACTGGAACCTTGTGCACAAAGCCGCACAAAAATAATATAGCTTTTAAATAATAATAATAATAATAATAATGATAATTATAATAAATAAAACAAAATTAACAAAATAATAGAAATACAATATTACATTGACTTAACTTACACGTTGTTTGGGGTCCAATAGACTTTGTGATCCTTTTCATATCAACAACCCTCCAAATACAGTGGATCCATTTTAAGAGATCAATTTAATAAAATACAGTATATCTTTCATGTTGTGTAATTTTATTGAGGCTGAAACTCTTATGAATTAATTGGAAGCTATTTTGATATTTAATTAATGGTGACTTTGAATTTTTTAGATTAACTGACGTTTTAAGTGTTCCTCTATAAGGGCTGCTCGATTATGGCAAAAGTCATAATCACAATTATTTAACATAATTACTCATTAACTTTGGAAACATCGTGCATTTATTTAACTTAAAAAAATGCTTTGGTCTTTGGTCTCAGTTTGTAATGACTGACACACTAGTGGGTCGCTTTAGTGACAGTTTATTTGGTATTAATTTAATTCCTCAATGTTTTCTCTATCGCTTACTTTCATTCAGTCATGGTAGGCCATTGACTCAATTAAAGTTTTTAGTTCCACAGCTATGCTACCTTACATAATAATTATTCTAATGACTTCTTCGCAGTGAGTTTGACAAATTTAGAATTTGGGAAATGAAAGCACTGGTATTGGATCGGTATTCTACTGATATCCTGAATTTAGGTATTGGAAACGGTATTGGGAGTGAAAGTGATGAATCACTGTGTCCCTGTCTGATACAATCTTACATAAAAACTGGTGCTATGATAAGATAAAAACATAAATGCAGAGAATCATTTGTGACTTGATTTGTAACCCTAACAGAATGTGCCCCTTTCTCTTTCTCACTACATCTCCTACACACACTTAACAAACACACACACACACACACACACACACACACACACACACACACACACACACACACACACACACACACACACACACACACACACACACAAAGACACACACACAGACTCACCCCAGCAGCAGCTCAGGCGAGCGGTACCACCTTGTAGCCACATACTCAGTGTAATTGGCATCTGTCCCTTCAGACAGGTTACGAGCAAAACCTGAGCCAGACATGAAAATTAATAAATCCCATAGATAGTGATACAGTATTTTAGACATGCAGTACTCTGTGATAAATGGCTCATTAGTAAGAACAATGTGCAATCAACACTCAAATTGTTTGGACAGCTACAGTAACGACATGGCCATCATCCCATGTGACCAGACTCTAATTAGTTATGTCACTGCAGGCGGGCTGAGACGGGGCTTTAGAACTGGTGTACCGAGAGTCCATTTTAAGCTTGAAAAATCACAATAAACAGAATGCCAACTCCAACAGTGAATAACAAACAAATCTCACCCCAGCTGACTCTGTAGGATTGCTTCAGCCAATTATGCAGAGCTAAGTGACTGTGTGACTTTGCAAATACACAAATGTAGTATATACCTGGGAAACTATAAAATGACAGAACTATGCTATATCAATACAATGTATTCCTACTTTACAGGGGAAACAGGTGCCTAACATTAACCTGACTTTCTTCAAATGTAACTCTAGCAGATAAATTGTGATAACAACCCCCGGAGTACGTTTTCTAGAGCTGGTTGGCTGCTTCCCAGTGGCAGAATTGATCCTTACAATTTACAAGGTGACACATCAATGGTGGGATTTTTCACAGAAACCGAACTGGCAAAACTGAAATCACAGATTAACTGCAAAAAAATCACATAAATTTGACAGCATTTGGATGAATCTCCACATACAGCAGAATGTCTAATAAATCACCAGTTAAAGCTGATTCAGTCTCTTAAACAAATACATAGATTTTTACGAGCAATTACGTTTATTTGACAAGGCAAACATGCAAGAGACTGTACGGTTTTACTGCATGGCACATGTAAATCTCAGCAACTCAACGGGACAATATGGCTGCTGTAACGAAACAGAAGGAGAAGACCAAAGACTCACCAAAGTCACAGAGTTTGAGAACATCCTCCGAGCTTATGAGGAGGTTCTCCGGCTTGATATCTGGAACGGAGAGGCAGACAAAAGCCAATCCACTGTTATGAAACATAACGTAAATACACAACAACCCAATTTTTGTATGTGATTTTGAAAGTCTGAGACTTAACAGCAGGCTAAGTGACATTGATGTAGAGACATAAATAAATAAAGATAAACTCCACACCTCTGTGTACAATCTCATTCGTGTGACACCAGTTGATGGCTTTGATGAGCTGGTAGATGTAGCTGCGGACTTTATCAGGCGGTGCACCGTTGGGCAGTTCCTCTAATAGCTCCAGCATGTTCTGCAAACCACAAGGAAAATCTAGGATGAGTGGCTGCAGGTTTTGGGTAAAAAAGTGCTTAACAATATGAAAGTTGTTGATCTTTGTCCTGGATCATTGTTACAGTGGGCGATCCTCTTCCTGGTCTTTTCTTTTTAAACCCTCACCAGGGCAGCGAGAGGGGACACCATGCTAAAGTGACTGGAGTACAGTATGAAAATAAAACCTGTCATGTAATAAACACTTGGCTGGCTACCCTGGCAACACAGTGGGGAATACCATTATTCACCAACAGCATAGTTCATATGTTGCCATGGTGATGCTTTTTTATGGTTAACTGAGCAGTCTCAACATCCTGAAACTTGGACTAGATACAGTAGCAGGGTGGAAATATGTAAGATGTAAGAATGAATGTGTGCATAGCATGAAATAATAATGATAGTGTGAAGCTGACCCTCTCGACATATTCAAAGACAAGGTAGAGTTTCCCTCTCCGGCGGAAAGCTTCTTTCAGCTCAACGATGTTGTCCTGCTTCAGTGTCCGAAGCATCTTCAGCTCCCGAAGCGTCGTCTCCTTGACCTCCTCATTTTCTGTGCGGAAATTAAAGAGACACAAATGATGCCGCTGGTCCTCCTTCTCTCCCTCCTTCTCTCCCTCCTTCTCTCCCTCCCTTGCTCCTTCACTCACCTTCGCTGTCTTTGAACTTCTTAATGGCCACCAGCTCATTGGTTTCCTGGTTTGTGTTAAGAAGAAAGAAAACAACTTACTGGGTTGAACAAAGGCCAAGCGACTTTCTAAGATAGACAGATACAAAGATTCATCAAACGTGATAAACAGAAAGTATTTGTCGAAAGAAAGGTCAAATAAGAGAATAAGGATACTTAAATTGCCCACTTGTAACATGAACAAGAGAAAAAGGGTGTCCAAGTTGCCGGCAGTGCCAACACAAGAGCATTCTGTGTGCTCCCAATTTAAATGTTTTACCACAGGGCATTTGCGCAGAAAAAACAGCACAACCTTGGCATAGTTGATATGCATCGTAGGGTCTCCTTCAGCTTTTGGCAGGTTGCTGATTAACCTTGCTGAATTTTACAAACTGATGTGGTTGCAGATTCTGAGATTTATGTAGCTTTGATTCAAAGGCTGTGCTGCAGCTTTAGACATCAAGTATTTATTGTACAGTTTTACTGGAGAACAACAAAAGGGTAGGTTTTATTGCAGCTTTTCACAGGTCAAAATGATCATTTTTTGGCTTCAATACAGGACACTAATCGCAAGTCTTCATATAATCTTCATCAGGTTTTACTGGATCTGTTTCTACTCGCTACATCCATGCTGGAAATGCAGTCAGGAAATTAGGCAACATACGTTGAACACAAACAGAAATCAGGCTTTCATCACCCTTTTCTTTTTCAGTGGAATACATAGAGAAATATCAGGCCATGAGCTCCTTATTACTAAAAATAAGATTAATAACCTAAATGATTACCCCACTGGACTGTGTTTAAGCTCAGTGAGAAGCTTAAGCAAAAAGCAAAATATTCTCAAAACTATAACGCAACTGAGGGGTTTGAGCTACACGTTTATAACTGATGGAGGTCAACATTTTAATACTGTGTCTTAGAGTACATAGCAGTCTGGTCAGAGCCCCGGACTTTGATGGGTTTTGCCAAAAAACTGGTAAGGACAAAATATCTGGTTTAAGGTAAGATGTTTTTATGGGGCTTTTTTATGAATAGTGCAAATGTTTGTGAGGCTATATGTAAACCTTGACAAATGAAGAGGGAGACTGCAGATAAATGCATCATGTTATGGTTTTTCAGATAAAACACATTCATAACAACAAATGTGTGTGTTAATTTCTAAATTCTGGGAAATAGACATTGCCCACATCCTTGATTAAATGGGAAACCTTTCTATTCAATCTTAATGTTGGACCCTGAGGCTGTAGTTGGTGACGACAGCGGTCCAGAGGGATTTACAACATGCAGGCCAGTCTCCCTCTCTCCTCTGACACTATCATGTTTCTCTATTGTCCTTTTGTTTTCGGAGGGTCAGACAACAGAGTCGGCCTCAGTGACGAGAAGAGGCCACGCGCTGAGGAGCTGCACGTCGCTGCCAGCGCTCCTGTTCACACAAGCCAATTGTTTAAACCGAACACGCTTTTTTTTATTCAAAGTTGCCTCTTTAGAGTTTCACACGAGTGATTGAAGGAAATGAAACAAAATGGATTTACAGCTCTGATTTACACTTAATCCAGAGAGTAAAGTTACAGTTTCCAGTGAAGGGAATTACATCCGAATAGCAAACTGGGAGATTTACTGTGTTAACTAGGCATAATAAGTACACAACAACACACATACAGCACATGTGACATTCCAAGCTCTGTGGCAGCACCTTGCAATGTGCTGATGATGCCTGTGCTCATGTGTGGCGTCTCTGACCTCAACTGATTTACCTTTTGAGCCACTGTTAAGTCAGCACACCTAAAAATAGCCTCAGGCGTGCTAATTTTCTGCTGATGGCATCAGCTCCCGATTGTCACATTATACAAAAAAGTAAAGCTTGACCATTTCATGTCAGCCATGAATACCATGGTATGACTAATAATAAAATAATAAATAAACAGACTACCATACACAGTGCCATAATAGTGGTGATGTTGCTGCACTTATCTTTTCATATGAATTCATGTCTGTTAGAAAGAGGTCATCATTATTATGCTAAATGTGAAAAGTGGTAATTATTGATGGGCCCCATTGAGGAGCCAATAGGACTGACTCCTTTTTTTTGTGAATGGTAAATGAACTGCACTTATTTAGTGCTTTTATATCTTGACGGACAAATTACAATTGGCCTTTCTTTTACTCTAATCCTACTTTAGTCATCTCAGTCTCCCCAAGTGGTGTCTACGTGATATGCAGGTATACGCAGTATACCCACTAGGAAAGCTCCAGGATTTCCATATACCCACTTCTAAATGCTCAATGACATGCAACAACATACTTTCCATCATATTTATGATGGATTTTGAATTGTCATCTGTTATTTTCTTCTTCACACAGGCTAAATAAAGGTATGTCCACCGTAAAGTGGTGCATAAAAGTGTATCTGAATACAGGAAAAGAAGTCTTTGATGCTCAAACTTCCTTGGGGGAGGACACCCAGACCCCCCACTATGATATGATATGAATATGACGACATATACAGATGCATTTGGCAATTTTGGATTCAAGTATGGTTTTCGCATTTTTCTTGATTTGCCAGGCATTCAATTCACTGGATAAGACAAAAACAGGTGGTGCAATGGATCTGACACATGCCTTTGGGGTGGGAGATCTGGGTTCAATTCCCACTTTGATACATCAACCAATGTGTCCCTGAGCAAGACACTTAACCCATAGTTGCTCCAGAGGCGTGCGGCCTCTGACATAAACAGCAATTGTAAGTTGTTTTGGATAAAAGTGTCAGCTAAATGACATGTAATAATAATGAATATCCATTAACAGTTTCTCAATTTCTCAGTTTCTCACATTATTAACTCAAGGTCAACTTACTTTTCCAGAACATTTACTATATCGACCACACCGCTGACCTTATGCTCTTCAAAGTCAAGATAAACTCATTTAAAACAGAAGCAACTAACAATTATTTTCATCACTGACTAATATCTTCTATCTATCTAATTATTATTTGATAATAATCCAGTACATGTCGATCAAAGGTAACTTGTTGATGTCCTGAAATTGCTTGCATTGTTTCAGCAACAGTTACAAACCACACAAGTATTCTGCTTACAAAAAGATTTAAAATTTTAAAACTTCTAAAACAAAATCCCAAAAATATATACTACTGATGAATTTCCTATTGATCAACCACCGGCAATTAATTAACATCACTTAAGCACTACAATACAACATAGAGATAGTGTATAGGCACCAGGAAACACTGGCTAGCGGGTAGGTTGAGCTATTGTCACTCCCAACACACAAATTCAAGATAACACATAAACCTCCACATACACACACCCACATACGCTAATACAACACTTCCATAAAGTGGCAGAACATTGCACAAACGCCAGCACACATTCACTCGGCTAATTAAATGTCCCATCAAAACATACTGTACTGTAAAGTATACATAATTTGTACAGGGACACACATTTATAATGCATTTATTTTTTTCTAGTGCAGTCTCTTCTGAGTCACCTGGTTGGGTTTTAGCCTGTTGCTTATGATTCCCTCAACCATATACAGGTATGTTGTCGACTCCTAACAGGGTGACCCATTTACTATCAGCATAGTCTCCATATTCAGAACCTCCCTCTGCATCTCTCGCTCGCACACACACTCTCACACTCTCACACTCTCACTCCCTCTGCCACCCTTTTCTCTTTTGCCCTGCTTCCAGCTGAGAAAAGTAAAAATAACTGCTCTCTCGCTGCAAAGCTAAAAAGCTTTTATTGGCATGGTCTCTGGCTCTACATGTGAAAATGAATCCCCTACTACTGTTATATAAATGGGAAACTTGTCTCATCATGTTTTTAGTAACTTAATGCAACAGAAAGGATTTATCATAACCACACTATGACAGCTGGCATCTACATTTTTATGAAACGGTGATTCGCTGGGAACCAAATTCGTGGTCCCGTCGACCCGTCCAATAAAATCTAAAATCAAAAAGGAGATTGAGATGGAACAATTATGAATTAATGTTATTGGCTTTGGTATATTTGTATGATGCAAGCATGAAAACCTATTGTGGTTCGGCCGCAGTATATTTTGTGTGGTACACAAATGACAAATGAGTAATTGGTTTTGTTTCCCAAACTCTTTGCTTTCATTTTTCACGTAGTAGTTGAACAATATGACCCATTTCCCCGTGCTTCATGACACAGATAGAAGTCATTATCAATAACTAGAAACTTCTGTCTGACCCGCTCTCTCTCACTCATAACAATAACCTGTTAGATACTGCATACAAATAATAATCAGCAAACCAAGTCATTTTTATATATATACAGTATATATACTTTTTTTTCCCCCCTTTCTAAACTATTGTGATATAGACTCACAAATGCAGCTTTTAATTTTAAACAAATTTATCAGAACACAACTACTTAAGCGTTCTCTACATAAAAGACGGACATCTTTGGAAGATGAGCAGAAAAATGTGACACATTCCACATTTCCACATTCACAGTCAGTTGCATTCTGCATTTTGACTCGTCCGATAATGCAGATTGTCCATTATAGTTTATCTTTTATCTGCCGCTGGTTGCAACTTCCACTCTAACCATCATGTTCTGCTTACCATGTCATTTTGTTCCTGTCTCCAGAATGCAAGCGTTTATTTAGAGTGTCACTCAATGTATTTAATTCATGGCTCATTTAAAATTTTCATGAAGTGTAGCGTTGAGAAAATGTGGTCAAGTGTTGGGTCTAAAATTAAAGAAACATGCACAACATGGCACATAAGGGACCACAGGGCAAACACCAAGCACTCAGAGTACTCCATAATGAATGAACCCAGTTTATTTTAATGTCCCCTTCATCTTTCATACAATGTCTGCAGTAACAACCTACATTTGTTTGCAATCAGGCACTTCTTTGAACTTAGTTCTACACATACTTAATTTTCACCTAAAATTAAGTGCAGGAAACTATAATGACGACAAAAATGAAATAACATTTATTCTTTCTTACCACATTAAAATAGCAGCAGTATTAAACATTTAAAAAATGCCTTTCTTCTCTCTTGTTGACTCTGCTGTGACTGTCACTCCTCCCACAATAGTCCTCTCTCGCTCTAAGTGTGGAGTGAGGTGTTTTTCACAAATATATTATGTTCGTAACTGTGCAAATGTACAAAATTAGACTAAAAATATAAAAATATGTAATTCTTCAGTTCAGTCAATTCAGTCAAAGCAGAACCTGTTGCTTTATCCACACAGATCTTTACTACGGAACATTTTTGATTAATGAAGCTTACTGTGGCTCATGTGGCTCCATTTGATTCACTTAAGTAGAGTTAAAGTATTTCCACAAGTGAGAACTCTATTTTTAGGTATATAGGAAAAATCTATAAATAAGTGAAGAGATTCACTGTGGGTGTATTTGTAGGATAAACTCAATGCTGTGCAAGAATACTTTTAAACTTTTTTAATACAGAGTGCAATATCATTGTTAATGATATAAATTACTGGCACGTTCCCCTTGCTTTCAGAAAAATCGCTAGGACTGAACTAGACAATTCTTTTGTTAAGATGCAAATACAACAATTATCTATCTATAAAGAAAATCTAAACATTTATTTTACAAACCAGGGGTTTACACAGCATTCCTAGTTTTTTTTTTTTTTATGTTTTTAAAGGTCCCATATGATGCTCATTTTCAGGTTCACATGTTTACATGCTTAATGTTCTATGATCTTATTTTCTTATTTTTATATTTTATTTCAAACTGTCTCAATCAGAGCATGTGAGCTCTACTCCCCATCGACCCCTCTTTCTTCAAATTGCTCACCACTCGCTCCAAAAAAAGTGCATTGTATTTATCAGATGAACGGTGCCCATCCTCCCTTCATGCCCGGAGCTCGGCCAGCAAAAAATCCTCTCGCTCGCTCTCTGCTCACATGCTCTGGTTTGATAGATACCTGTATTCCTAGATTCCTGGATATATTCCTATATTATTACTTTCCAGTAATGAGTAGTGTAAGGGATTACAATTTCCAAAACAGTTTTCATAAGACAGTTACTAATCCAAGTAATGCTGCATTACTAAGTTACCCGTGATTAGTTTTTTGTCCAAGGTAGGCTTTCATATTAGATGATGATAAAAGTTGAAGAAGAGAAGAGAAAAACAGAAGCAAATAAGAGCTATTTTCTTTTAGCTTTTCTCAGAGTTAAAGGGTGTTATGTTGCTAAAATAACGACTGGTCTCAACTTGTAATGCAACAACTCTCTTCCTTTATTTCCGGGAACACGAAGGCACAAAAAACAGCGAACACCTACAGTGGCCTCTCAGTGTCAAAAATGTGCAACGTGACACAGGCATGCTGAATAATAGAACTAACAATGTGCGACGTAAAACAGTCATCCTGAATAACATAACTAGAGCTGTATATATGTATACTCTATGTATTACATGAACACAACATTTCCCCCCCCCCTCCGAATGTTCAGACGTGAAAGGTGGCAACAAAGTCCTCAAAGTGCCCAGGCCTGCTGAATAATAGAACTAACAATGTGCGACGTAAAACAGTCGTCCTGAATAACATAACTAGAGCTGTATATATGTATACTCTATGTATTACATGAACACAACAAAGGGATACTTCACCGATTAGCATTAAGCTTGGTATCAACAGAAACCCGGTAGTATTTTCGAATGACCGTGCTTCCCTCCCTCCTGTCCCCCTGAGACGATAGATCTCTGTATTGTGTGTCTGGAAAAAACCCTCTGATGACGTAAAAATCGTCATTTTGCGTAGTTTTCATCATTTTGGGCAGGAGTTCGAGCTAGGTGGAGAGCTAAAGCTAGCTGGCCACCTGTCCCACCCATCCTGCTTGCAAATGTCCGCTCATTAGACAACAAACTGGACAACATCCAACTTTAACAAAACTCCCAATGCGAGTTCAGAGACTGCTGTGTTTTTGTTTTTGTGGAAACATGGCCGAACAAGTGTACCGGACTCCGCTATCCAGCTACCAAGCCTGGTAGCCTTCCAAGCAGATAGAGATGCTGCTCTGTCGTGTAAGACTCGTGCAGGTGGGCTGTGCATATATGTTAACACGGACTGGTGCAGAAATGCGATACTTGTATCCAACTACTGCTCACCGCTGGTGGAGTTTGTGACTGTTAAATGCCGACCATTCTACATTTCCACGCAAATTCACAGCTGTGTTTATACTCTGTGTTTACTTCCCACCAAGCGCTAATGCTACCAATGCGTGAGCTGAACTTTATGGAGCTATCAGTGAGCTCCAAAGTGCACATCAGGATGGACTATTTATTGTTGCTGGTGATTATAACCACGCAAATCTCAAGAAAGTTCGTATATTCTACCTTCACCTCGTGGTGAACTTAACTTAAAACATTAGTGCTCTGTTACAAGTCTACCTATGTCCTGTCTTTTTTTGTCTGTTGTCTGTCCTATCCCTTGTCTGTCTTAAATGCTCTACTTTAAGTAGTAATTGCACTTTATGTATAGTCTATAATGTGTGTGCACTATGTCATTTTTATATAATGTCGTTTTTATAAAATGTTTTTTATATAATGTCGTTTTTATAAAATGTTGTTTTAATATATTTTAAATGTGTAACACCACTTGAGCCACGGTGAAATGTTTTTGCCCCCAATGGCTCCTTCAAGGCAGTGCTGCGACCGCTGCCTCCAAGGCACCTAACCCTAACATTAACCCTAACCCTAACCATAACCAGTGCCTAATCCTAGTGCCTTTCAGGCAGCGCTGCCTGGACGGAGCCGTTTGGGGCAAAAAACACCAATAAACATGGTTGAAATGACAATAAAACCCACTTGACTTGGCTTGACTGCCCTCTGTAACCAGTAGGCGTGGCTTGGGAGTGGCCTCGTAGGGAAGCGAAGCAAGTGCATTCTGGGAGTTGTTGTCTTTCATCCACGTGAGCCAAAAATACATTTTCTGGCTTTTCTCAGTCTAGAAGGCACCAACTTCTAAAATTATTTCACATTTCTACTACATAAATGACCCAATTTGAATATATATATTCATCTTTACAGTATCCCTTTAAGTTTTTAAAAAAAATCACTTGAGGATTTAAGATTTGCAACTCATAACACACAGGTTGAAAACATTGCCTTTGCTTGATAAACACACTGCAGAAAAACAGCAAGTAGAGAAAGATACAACAGCAATACATGAGCTGGGAACCACGCATTCACGTATGGTAGGCAATGCTGGATGAGTCACACAACCAGGCCTCACTTTCATGCATACCAAGCACATTGATGGCATAAATTTGAATACTTTTTTGAAGAGCCACAGTTGAAGTCATTCTAAACCAGACTTTCAGCGTTCAGATTCATGCATACAATGTGACATAAATAAAGCATGTGAGAGAGTAGTTCAGTACAATGTGACTGACGTTTGCACACCACGTGCAACTGGTGACATTAGGGTATGCTAGACAGTATTTCCCAGCTTGTATTAAAGATCTTTGAATGCAATTTTTGAGTTATAGCCAGCCAACAATTGTGCGTCAACTTTGTATTTATCCCTATAATTACAGTAGAAATTACCATTGTTGATAACATTAACCATCAATTAAAATCTGCTAGTGACAGTAAAGAAGGAAAGAGGTTATCTAAAATCTCAGTTAGTTGATGCAAATTTTGTGTTTCCGAGACATAAAGTACCTACTTGTACTTACTTTTTATATTAACTAAGTCCAATGAAATCAAAATGCTCTACTTAGTTCTGTTTTAATTAGGGTTGTAAAAAAACTTATTTTCATTATTGATTATTCTGGCAATTATTTTTTCAATTAATAGATGGTTTATGTTACATAAAGTAGTGGAATATGGCCATGACGAATTACCAAAGCACAAAGTAATGCCCTTAAGTTGCTTGTACAAAAACACACAGCAAATCCTCATAGATAAGAAACTGGAACTGGGAGGTATTCTGCATTTTTGCTTGAAAAAGTATGATTAATCAATTATCAAAATAGTTCTTTCAATTGATTCATCTATTAATCCACTTATCATTGCAGCTTCAGCTTCTTTTTCTAAATTTGAGTCTTTATCAATGTCTGATTTTAACATCTCAAAATGCATTGCAGCACAAAGACACAATAATGCAAACCATAAATATGTTCATACAAATGACAGATTACCTACAGTTAGAACTACAGAAATGAGAAATGCTGTCTTACCTTATGCCTGCACTTAAGCACCACTCCATACGCTCCTGGACAGAGAAATATAGAGAAAGACACAAAAGATCAATACAGTTTTAACATCTTAATTAATGTTTTGGCCTCTTAAACCTCAAACAAACATGTTCATAGAAAACAAGTGCAGCAGGTGAGAACCATCAGAGAAACAACAGTATAGGTGAGAGGGAGGCATACATACTCTCCCACACACTCCACACACACACACACACACACACACACACACACACACACACACACACACACACACACACACACACACACACACACACACACACACACACACACACACACACACACACACACACACACACAGGCACCACACACACACACACACACACAGGCCCACACTGGCACACAGAGACACACACACACAGGCCCACACTGGCACACAGACACACACACATACACACACACTGTCCCTGTAGCATTCTGCTTTTGCTAAGCACCCCATGTTCGCGGTTGATGATCCATATTTTAGAAGTCAGGTCTACGTCTGTACTGTTTTTTAGCCAGACTAGCATTGGTTGAAGTTACAGTTTTTTCCAACTGCTTACACACAAAATCTTTTCATGTCACACGATTTTTGAAACCTCTCACTCAAAGTGCAAAACTACCCAGCAAATCTCCAAAACCATAAGCTATTTCTCAGCCTTTCACTCATCTTTCAATTGCATAAAATACTTTTTTCAAAACATTACACACAATTCTAAGACACAAAAATCTAACAGGAAGTGACTTGCTATCCATTTCTAAACACAGCCAATCAAAATGCTATACTTATTTACCAGGACACACACACACTTCTCACATTTGCAAACACATTATGTCATAACTGAACACTAACCAATCATTGCTTTAGTATAGGCCTATACAAAGGTCCAAGGTCAGATTACCAGTTTTGAACAATGGATGCCAACTGCCTTTTTTCAAAACTCTAACATTTTTTCAATTGCTTGGATACAATACACATAAACCTAAGATCATTTGTTCATTCAACAAAGATCACCTGTTCATTATGACACAACTTAACATCAAAGTACTACTATTTCAAAAGGCAATTCACACATTACATTTCAGATGATTGTCTATTCATTTCATTACAACAATTTAACTATCAATTGATATAACTGCTCAAAATTATAAGTAACTGTTGCATTACTCTTAATGAATAGTTGTATGGAAACAGACAAACAATATTCCATGTTTAGATCATGAAAGTTTCAAGATAACGAGATTCATTGTTACCAGTTAGCGTGGAGCATTCAAACCAATTAGACTACATTATCTATGGATGTAATATTTCATCATCCTTCTCTACTGTAATATACTACTGTTTATCAGACACTGTTTCTATGGTCCCATGTACCACCTTTCAGACTATTTTCATGTTTGACAGTACTGCACTGTATGGATGCAGGCCCTTGGAATTGCTTGTCCAATTCTGCCAACTCGTTACTGATGATTTAGATATATAATTTATATATACTATATATAAAGTACTGTATGTATGTATATATATATATATATATATATATATATATATATATACATACTGCTATATACTGTTCAGTGGCCAACAGATCAGACTGTGGTTGTACTGGGCAGCTTCCAGGTATGAATGTGGAACTGTGTGAATGTGACAGGTTGTCATTGCAAATGAGAATTTGTTCTCAATCGACTTACCTGGATAAATAAAGGTTCATTGAACCTTTATTTATATATATATATATATATATATATATATATATATATATATAATATATATACTCATACCACATTGGCCTGTAGTATTCTCTCTACTACTGCAGTACTTTTACAGGGATGTATTTATATGTAGTACCATATGTAGTATATGATAGTGAAACTATTGGTAGCTTGTGTGTGGGTGGTTCTGAAATTAGTAGGAAAGGGATTCTAAAAAACTGTACTACAGTAGTACATTACAGTAGAGAAGGATGATGAAATACAGTTTTTTACAATCACTTTGCTACTAATTTCAGAACCTTGATGTCATTTTTCAAAACTCTAGACACAAAACTCAAAACGGTCAAAACTTGTAACACAGGCTATCCAGTGTTCAAAACATTGCATTGTGCATTCATATCTTTAAAGAATATTGCACTTGCACAATCATTGGTTCAAAAATATAATATATTGTGAAATACCATTGAAACGTTACATTAGATCACCCACACACAAGCTACCCATAGTTTCACTGGGTCATCGTTCGTACAATCATTAAATATTGTAGTATAAAATAGGTGATACATGTTTCATTATGGTACTACAAGTAAATACATCCCTGTAAAAGTACTGCAGTAGTAGAGAGAATACTACAGACCAATGTGGTAGAAGTATAAGTATTTTAACCTAACCTAACCTAAGTCGATTGAGAACAAATTCTCATTTGCAACGACAACCTGTATATATATATATATATATATATATATATACAGTACTCTATAAATAAAGTATATATACATTCATGTGAAAAAAAAAAAAATTAGGACACCCATGCTAAAGTTGACTAAAATAGGAACAAAAAAATCATCTTTTGGAAATTGATCTTACAGTAATGCCATAATTAAACGAATGAGGAAAAATCCAACCTTTATGGACACCAATTTTGTTTGTGAATGAATAATGTATCGGAAATAAATAAATGTTCTTCCTTAAAATACAGGGGGCATAAGTCAGTCCACCCCTATGTTACGGTAAATTCCCATAGAGGCAGGCAGATGTTTATTATAAAGGTCAGTTATTTCATGGATCCAGGATACTATCCTGATAAAGTTCCCTTGGCCTTTTGAATTAAAATAGCCCCCCCACATCATCACATACCCTTCACCATACCTAGAGATTGGCATGGTTTTAATTCAGTTAGCCTAATAGCTGGTTTCATTTGCATTGAGAGATGATTTTATGGAAAGTACCCCATGCCAATCTCTAGGTATGGTGAAGGGTATGTGATGATGTGGGGCTATTTTAATTCCAAAGGCCAAGGGAACTTTATCAGCATGCATAGTATCCTGGATCCATGAAATAACTGGCCTTTAAAAATAAACATCTGCCTGCCTCTATGGGAATTTAACATAGGGGTGTATTTATTTATGCCCCCTATTTTAAGGAAGAACATTTATTTATTTACGATACCTTATTCATTCACAAAGAAAATTGGTGTCCTTAAAGATTAGATTATTCCTCATTTGTTTAATCTTTTTAGTCAACTTTAGCATGGGTGTCCTAATTTTTTCACATGACTGTAAATTATGTATCTCAATCATCAGTTACGAGTTGGAAGAATTGGCCAAGCAATTCAAAAGGCCTGAATCCATACAGTGCAATACTGTCAATACTGTAAATAGTCTGAAAAGTTGGTACATGGGACCATTGAAACAGGGTCTGGTAAACAGTAGTACATTACAGTAAAGAAGGATGATGAAATATTACATCCATAGATACTGTATTCTAATTGGTTCATGCTCCACGCTAATTGGTGACAATGAATCTCGTTATCTTGAAACTTTCATGATCTAAACATGGAATATTGTTTGTCTGTTTCCATACAACTATGCATTAAGAGTAATGCCACAGTTACTTATCATTTTGAGTAGTTGTATCGATTGATAGTTAGTTGATTGTAATGAAATGAACAGACAATTATCTGAAATGTAATGTGTGAATTGCTTTTTGAAATAGTAGTACTTTGATGTTAAGTTGTGTCATATTGAACAAGTGATCTTTGTTAAATGAACAAATGATCTTTGGTTTATGTGTATTGTATCAAAGCAATTGTAAAAAGTGTTAGAGTTTTGAAAAATGTGCATTTTGATTATTAGTTGTGAGTTTTGTGTCTAGAGTTTTGAAAAATGACGTCACTGTTCTGTAATTAGTGCAAAAGTGATTGTAAAAAAACTGTAATGTTCCAGTTTAAATGTTTAATTCAACCAGGGAACAAGGCAAGAACAAACAAAACGTCCCACATGAATAAAAGTAACAGTTACATTATCAAGAAGACTTGTATTTTGATTGGCATAACATTAAAAGAAAACATTCAAATGTGTATTTACAATGGTAAAAATTGCCTTTAACTTGTGCCATCAGAATTATTTGAAAGATAAACATAGTGGCTTTAAGCTTTTTTTTTGCTGTGGCTTTAGATCTCTCATCATTTAATGGTAGTTCTCATGTGTCTAACCTTTGATTTATGTATCCTGACAAGCACCAATGTAGATCACAGTTAGTGAGAATTATCAACAGAACGATAAATAGTCAGTTACTCTGTCTTCTCACATTAGAGTGAAGCCAGGCGTACATGTCAGTCTAAGTCACTAAAATGAGCTAAAAATTACGCTGTTGACTGAAAGAAATAATTCCTGCCTGGTTTGATGTTTGAACAAAAACTTAATCTAATTTATTTCATTTTCTGACCAGCCATCAATGTTGTCACTGCGGCAAGAGTTGGCCAGGATTCTTTTGTCTTCTGCAAAACACACAAAAGCAAAGACACATACTGATGCATACAATCAAGGCTTATGCTCATAATACAGTGTTTACTCTGTGGATTTGACCGTGGCGGCCCCCCCTCTGCAACATTTCTGCCCCCCCACGGTATCAGAAATAGGGCTGCGTTGTTAGAGTGCATGTCGGAAAATAGCGCGGACACGCGCGTCACACGCACTTCACACACGCTTTGCAAATTTAAATTAAGTTAACTGGTGATTTTTGTTGTTTGTATTCTTCACCTGCGAGCTAAATTGCACGTGGCTGTTGATTCAATATAATAGCGACTGCTCACGTTTGTATTTTAGGTGCATTATTTACATGCTGAAGTAGATACACTGCATTAAGATAATGTAATTAATAGTGGGTTAATTGTTATTTGCTACAGAATGCTTAGCCTATATGTCAAGATCAAAGTTGGCCTATATAGTAACTAAAAAAATACAGTTCAATCACAACAGAAAATATGCCTCACTGTGTGTGTGAATAGAGGTGAATAAATATATTTGTCTGTGTTGCAGCGAAGTGTCAGTTCCGCTTCATGTGGGGGGTTCGGACCTGCCCCACTGCTATAAAAAATCCTAAAGGAAACACTGTGACATATATTTTCTGAAAGCATAAAAGTTTCACTGTGAGAGGAATACAATTCTGGTTTGTTAAACTTGTCGATGGCTTTAGAGCATTCTAAAGATACGTAGAGAGTCTGAAAAAACGGCAGTGTTAACCATGTGTTTAACACTGCGAACATTACAATTAGGTATGGATGCTAATTTAAGAAATGCTCCTTTAGGTCATACGAGAGGGTAGAAACAAACAACCGTGTATGGGTTGGAAGACTTGCTATCAAAACAACCTTTAAACTGCCACCTATATGGGTTAATTTGTAGTTACATTTAGGCAGAAATATTTGGTTATGGTAAGGGAAAAATCGTTGACAGCGTCAGCCTGTGTTAAAGTCACATGCTTTTTTTGACCCAACCATCCACCTTGACCTCCTCTCTACAAAGTTTGCAGTGCTATATCAACGTCAAACCACATCCAGCTTTGCTCCTGACAGACAAGAGTCATAATTCACACGGCCACTCACTAGAGGTCTTTGTCAGGCAAACATGAACAAAGCTTGTTTTTTTGTCTTTTATTGTAAATTCTCAAAGAAAAGCCAGTATTGAAATACAGTTATTTCCAACTGCTTACACACAAAATCTTTTCATGTCACACGATTTTTGAAACCTCTCACTCAAAGTGCAAAACTACCCAGCAAATCTCCAAAACCATAAGCTATTTCTCAGCCTTTCACTCAGTTTTCAAATCGCATAAAACCCTTTTTTCAAAACATTACACACAATTCTCTACCTAAAACACAAAAATCTAACAGGAAGTAGCTTGCTATCCAGTTCTAAACACAACCAATCAAAATGCTACACTTATTTACCAGGGCACACACACACTTCTCACATTTGCAAACACATTATGTCATAACTGAACACTAACCAATCATTGCTTTAGTATTATACCTATACATAGGTCAAAGGTCAGATTACCAGTTTTGAACAATGGATGCCAACAATAGACAGAGAGCAAGGGGAGGAGGAGGAAGAGACAAGGGATAACAACGAGGAGGAGGAGGGAAGAAGAGTAAGAAGGAGAGCCATCTCTGATGAGATCAGGGAGAGAAGCCCATCTTGAGTAGCTTTATAGTGGCGTCCATACTGCATGCAACTATCTAATGACTATTTCAGCATTACAAATCAATCAGACTTTGTTTTGCACAAAGTGCATACAATTCTGTCCCCCCACACACACACACCCCCCCCCCGCCCCGACACACAAGCATGCAAAAACACTCACAACACACACACGCACACACACACACACACACACACACACACACACACACACACACACACACACACACACACACACACACACACACACACACACACACACACACACATACACATATTCTTTATTCTAAAAATGATACCTTTGGTTTACATATGTTTGTACTATTGTTTTCTTGTTTCATGCTACTGTAAACAACATGGTGCTACTCTTACAAACGTAATGTTTTGCCCAATCAATATTTTCTGTTTCATTGTAACATTACATTGTTTTTTACAGGTGCACTTTTCAACCACTTTCAGCAGATTACTTTCCCTCTAGAACATTGTAAATGTAGCTATAAGCCTATGAAAGACAAAAGAGCTTTAGATTTAGAACAACAGTGTGTACATGGTATATCCAAAAATGTACTAAAAAGTGTTTGCCATTTGATGCAAATACTTCATTTTGAGATGATTTTATGGTATTTTGAATGCAGTGTTTCATTTTGAAGGAGATGTGAGGCATTTTGCATTTTGTGTGAGCAGTTTTAGGAATTGTGTGTAGAGTTTTGAAAAAAGGAGACATAGTTTTGAAAACGTGTGTAAGCAGTTGGAAAAAACTGTAATGTTAGCCAATGGTCTTGCAACATGTCAAATTAATGGTATCAAGCATTTAGGGGTATGAAATTACCTAAGGGAACGCTCAGTCTTACAAACGGTGTCGACCGTTTTGCCGCAGTTTCCGGGTTGAAGGACTTGTTTCAAAGTATGTTTTCTCTCGTTTGGTGGGTGTGTCAGAGGTGTTACCCAATCAGTAGCGACGGGTATGTAAACACGTGATAATAAAAAGGCAGTGCGCTTGGGCACACAGTAGGGTATTCAACGCACACTTTAAAATGCTGGGTTAAAAATAACCCTTTTGGTAACCCAACGCTGAGTCAGAAACGGACCCGCCCAACATTGGGTTACATCAACCCAACGCTTGGTTAATGTTGGGTTGATGGTAAATTTACTATATTGTAATTGCACTAATCAGCACTACAGAGTCATGTCTCTGCTCTGGTTTTCTCTTTTTTTAACACAAATACTGTTTTAATTCACTGATTTACCCCAGTTACTTATCTTCTCCTGTTCTTTCACAGTGTGGTTTAGTTACAGTCCATGAAACTCAACGCTTCCTGGAGAATGAAAAACCTACCAGGAAGAGGATGGATCACGCCTTTTGAGCTGCTGGTAGGCTTTTAATGTGAAACACCAATCCAGCAAGTGTTGACTAGGAAGTGTTGGAATTTCACAGAGGGTAACTTAACCGTGTCAAAATGGAAGCAACTGGTAATAATTAGAGAACAATAACTATTTATGTTAGAGCAGAGAAACTCAGAGCAGCAGCGAGGTGAGTATGACATGACTCTGATGGTGCACTGATGAAATTAGTGCTGTGGAAACGTACACCATCAAGACAACAAGGTAAACATTTTGCATCAACAGCAAGTTATTCAGGAAACAGGGAGGCTTCTTACTAAAATCTGCTAAGATATTAAACAGGGAAATATAGGAATAAAGACCTCTAATATAAGCCTGTTTCAGATAAAGGCCTTGTTCTCTTGGCAGTCAAGGTAAATAAAGGCTCTGGAAACTATTTAAGAAATATGATAAACAAATGACTAATGCTGTCGTTTTCCTCGTGAGGACAGTCTTGAAGGATTGCATGCTACTCTATGAGAAACTTCTGCAATCTCTCAGGCTCAGAAACTCCTTGAAAATCCCTCTGTATTGTGTAAAAAAGATACATACATGTTGGAGATACAAGACCTGACAACTGTGATATGCAGGTTTCAGCTGTACAATGTAAACTGCACCTTGGCTGCAAAACACCCAAATTCCCATAAAAACACACAGTGGATATGACCACATCTGCTCACCAGGCTCATGGTTGTAAGTTAACAACAAGTACAGTATGTACAGTCCTCAAGTTTTACAAAACAAATGCAGTAAAACCTGCTGTGTAAAAACCACCCACCTTCTCCTACAATGCCAAGGACTTCAAACTTATTCATCACATCACCGAGGGTGGGGTCTCCTCCAGCAGGTGAATTAAGCAGCTCTGGGTTTTAGCGAGGGGACTCCTGCTTTGACCGGCGGCTGACTGTAGAGTCCAGGAGAAACGTTGTCTGACCACAACCCATCTTCACAAACCTCTTCTGCTTCTCTCTTCCTCACTCTACAGCTCTCTTCTAGCCTTACGTGTTTTTGTAAAATGTCTTTTTACATTAATTTATGGATCTGACTCAAGTAGTTTCAGTTGTCTCCGAATTCCCTTTGTTCCATATCCAGGTTGTCTGTCTCGTGCTAAGGTCTATTTCCAAATCTCCACACAGTTGTACCTTTAGGAGACAGAGACAAAACAGAAAGGCAATTTGTTAAAACAAGCTGTCGGAGGGTCACTCCAAGGTCCAACTTCCCATCATGCCTTGCACAGGCAGTAGCATGCTGGTGGTGTTCCTGGCACAGATGGTGTCTAACTAGGGCATGTGCATGTACAGAAAGGCAGCATTTCCTTGAGGACACATTTAAATCATAGATGACTTAGGCATGACTTCCACACACATTCTTTCCCATCAGCCACACATTCAATCTGGAGGATGCTGCAAGGGTGACAGTCTTGAGTGAATGTATAATGTATGATGACCGGAAGGACTGCTTTGCACAGGTCTTACTTTGTAGTTCACTGTTAGTCAGTTGAACTACCACCCCAGATCCCCTGACTTTTTCCTCAAGCGGCACCATGAGTAGGGCTGTCCTCGACTAAAGAAATTCTTAGTCGACTAACACTTATACAATTTTGTCGACTAATCGATTAGTTGATTTAACTGACAGAGCTGTGCGCTTTGAGAGGTGATTAAGACTAGAAAAGCACAATATAAATGTAGTTAATTAACCATCTGTAAAACTGAGTTTCTCCACAATTAATCCTGCAAAAGCACCACTTTAAATCTTGTGTTTACCATAAATGTGCTCAGAAGTTTCTTGGAAATAAGTAATTAAGCATGAATAAGCATAAAAAATGACTAATCGACTAAAGAAATCTTAGTCGACTAAGACCAAAATGACCGATTAGTCGACTAATCGACTAAGAGGTGGCAGCCCTAACCATGAGATTGCCATTTTTGTTTATTAGTAAACTGTCTCGACAGCTATTGGATGTATTGTGATCAAATTTGGTACAGACACTTATCCAGTAAAATACCTCAACATCTACAAGCTGGGTTGGCATATTTTTTGGCACAAACATTCATGGTTCCTAGATGACGTATCCTAGTGATTTTGGTGATCCTCTGACATTTCCTCTCATAATCAGGTTGACTTTTGTGGTTTGTAGTGAAATGTTACATGCAAGATGTTGAACTGAATGGGCTGAAATGTGTGATGATGTTTTCAAGAGCATATTCTACATGTATACACACTCAACAATAAAGTCATTTGTTTAAAGCTACATTGTGTAAGAATTTCTCCCATCTAGCGGTGAAATTGTATGTGACAATCAACTGAATATTACTTTCCAGCCCTTCCTCCTACGGTGGCCGAACCCGAAATTAGCTCTCTCCATCGTTTACACGCAGCCGTTGTAGCCACTACAATATCAATTTTGGTCTTGTTGCTTTGCCTGTTGCGTTGTCGTATTAATTCTCTTTTTCACTTCCCTGGCAAGTAATCTCCCCCTGGCATTCGTCACGGTGCCCATAGGTGTAAGAGGGCGAAATGTGGAGGTATGTCCCTCTTTGGCTAATGTATTTTAAAGATGGCTGCCGTCATTCGAGCGAGTCGTTTGTATGTATTCTGAATGATTCTGAATGTCAGATTCTACAATTACAAGAATAGTTTGATTAGTTGGTGGAAGTAATTACATATGCATGAGTACATATTTGTGAAAGAACAAAGGGGTTTTTGCTAAGAATCAACTGAAAAATTACACAATGTAGGTTTAAGGAAGAAAAGAAGAAGGAAGGAAGCAAAATGCACGGAACAAATTTCCTCCAACGGCTTAGATCTTCTCCTGTCACACATCCAAAAAGTAACTGCGATTTATAAAATGCCTGTTTTGTAATGTTGTTGGAATGGAACCATCAAAGCTACTCACAATATCAGTCCAACTTCATGTGTTTAACATTTGATTTATTCAGCAGTGCAAAAACACTTTAATAATGATTTGGCTCATGTGCCTGTGTAGGCGTTTTCCTATGCAGTGTACACTCCGCACAGCAAAGTCTTTCCAGGGGAAGTGATAAGGTGGACATTGAGGCCATCCATGGCTAGTCATTTAAGGATATGGTGCTGCCACTGGGGAGTGATTACATCCATACTGTATCTTGTCCGAACGGACAAATGTAGCATAAAAGCCTGCAACTGGAGCAGCCGAAAGCATTCTTTCTAGAGAAAAAAAATGTTTTTAAAAAATGGGTTCAGCACAGTCTGTTTATTGATAATCTGCTGCTTCTCTGTGCAGCCATCAGGCAGACAGCTGGTAAATGGAAATAAGGTGGAAACGTCAGTAAAGTCCAGAAAATATTGATAGAATGGACTGAAGCATTAATATGGCAACAAACGCCTGTTGGTGTCTGCATGCAAAGAAAATCAAAAATCAAAAATGAGTTTGGGAGTCTGAATTGAATAGGCTGGTGCGTGCGTCCGCATGCACGATAATATGTTTTGTGTGTGTGTGTGTGTGTGTGTGTGTGTGTGTGTGTGTGTGTGTGTGTATATATGAGGTGAGAGAGTGAGTGAAAGAGAGAGGATAGTAGGCTAATGCTGCTCTCTGCATTGAAACTGCGTCTCTCTCATCGCTGCGTTGCGGAGCGCACCACCATTCCGTCGTTGTCCACGCGTTTCTCAGCCTACACAGCAACATTAGGCTATAACGTATAGTTCACGGACCATGTTCACGACAGTGTTGCACAAAAAAAAAATCCGCAAATAGCGTTCAACCATTCACCTATAATTATACATCATTTTAAAACCTACAAAAATAAACCATCGCATCATTAGACCAATGAACCCCTTATTACCTGCAGATGTGATGTGTCGCCTGTGTGAGGTGAGAAAGCTCAATCTGTAAAGCACACATGATCATGCTTATGGTAATGATGATGTGGGAAAGACGAGGAAACATCATGTGGAGCGACATGGGGGTGAAAATCCCGGCCCTGTGCGTCGTGACACGATCAAATATCCTACTCACTCAATCTCTGGATGGAGACGAGACCGAATCCGCTGGCACAACGCCGACGACGGGGTATCCATGTACCGTCAACAGTTCTTCAGAGCCTCCGTGTTCATAGCCTCAGCATCAGCTGGTTATAGCAGCAAAATCGTCATTCCTCTGAGAGACGCTGCGGACAGCCAATAGAAACGCGGACGTCTGCGCGTTCCAGCAGTGGTTTTGCATCCAGTAGCTGTGATATAAAAAAAACAAAAACTTTGGGATGGAAATGCAATCCCGCTTATAATTTAATTATAATGCCTGATATGAATCTCCCTCTAGTAATATATATATATATATATATATATATATATATATATATATATATATATATATATATATATATATATAGTTCACACTGTCAGTGTCTGACACTGATGTTGCATACCCCCTTTTGGTCAATCCATGTTGTGTCACTGATTAAACATCTTCCTACAGCTCGTCTCCACTCTCTCCCACCTACACCTTCCCTTCATCACAGCACTGATTGTTGAAATCAATGTGAATTTACTGGATTCACAGACACTGGGTCAGTCGGTTTCATAATGAGCAGGTGTAGCTATGTTGTACATCAAATGCTGCAAAGACAAAAAAAAAGACCATGTGTTCTCTGTTTGACCTCCACATCATCCTTTAGGCTCATTGTTCTCACTGCAACAACTTTATGGTACAGTTGTAAAAAAAAACACAGTGTCATAATGATGATTATGGTTTTAAGCAGATGTGATTTAGAGCAGTTTTATACTATGACAAAAACATTAAATGTATTCAGAAGATACATACTTATTTTTTGTTTTCTCTATGCAACAGCTATAGTGGTGGATGACCATTTCTAAAATATTAATACATACTCCATTACAAGTATAGGCTTATTATGAGCCTCAATATAACTACAAAATGAACAATAAAAGTACATAATGAGAGAAATGCTCTTTAAAAAAACAACTCATTATGCATAATGACCCTTTTTGTGTTATTAAATGATTGTATTACTGATACATTAAGCAGCTGTATCCAACTATAGATTGACCTTTAAGAATGCATCATCATTTTGTAAGATTATTATTTATTGTATTTTAAAATATTAAGTAAGTAGCTGATAAAGTAAAAAGCAACATAAAATATTCAAGTTAAGTAAGATAAGTTTGTAATTAAGTAACCATTATGTTTTCACCATTGGCCTATAGGATGTGAGAGTTAGTGTGGCCTGACTCATGTAGGTATTATTGTCAGATTCACATTTTACATTTAATTCCACAGTCGTAGTGCAAAACTCATAAAATGTGGAACATTTGGTCAAAGTCCTTCGCCAAAGAAAAACTTTCTCACCTACATTTGTGCAACATTTGTTATTTGAGAGAAAAATTGAATAGAAATCAAGATTTGAAAAAAAAGTATTTCACATTTTGTCAGGCAAATGCAGTTTCACAAATGGAAAAGGTTCTTCATTTTATGCCTTATATATGGACCTTTGGAGCATGTAAATGTTTTCCTATCGCAACACTTTCTTTTAACAATAATTAGCAGCTGTGTTAAGTACATGTACTATACTTAACACAAATTTGAGCTACTCATATACTTTTTTTTCAACAATGTTTTTTGAGCTACTCATATACTTTACTTACTTTACATATTTCTATTATGATACTACTTCACTACATTTCAGAGGAATATATTGCATTCTTTACTCCTCTATATAACACTACAGGTTACTGCAGATTAAGATGTTATAGACACACCATAGACTGTATGAGACACACAAACTATTATCAGTTTAACAAGATCAACTTTACTGATCCCAAGGAAATTAGCTTCATTTTATTTATTAGTATTTCTTATTTGATAGGGACAGTGCTTACTGATCAACTGAGAAAAAAACGCAAATGAGCCAGAGTTAGCCTATAAAGGATAATTTTGTGTCTGATGTTTAACGATGTTACCTAAAAGTAGATGTACTTTAGATAATAAAGATTGTAAATATGCACAAAATAGTACACGTTACCATTAAATAATGTGACATATTGGCGTAAGTTAGCTATACAATCCAAACTAATGAATGAAATTGGACACATTGTTACAGATCAAACTATGCAACAGAATATAAAGCAGCCTATAGGTTACTCCACCTCCACCAGCTGCTTTGGATATGTGTTAATGAATAATCTAATAAAGTAATAATCATTCTGCATAATGAGTCTGATACAAGTACAATTTGTTGATAATACTTGTGTACTATAAGTTGTGTACTTAAGTAATAGGCCTATTGAATGCAGGACTTTTGTAATGTATGTATTTTACACTGTGGGGTTAGGGCTTTTAAAAGGATAACAAATGTATTTGGGTACTTCTTTCAGCATTAATAAACAATCCAGCAATATTCTCCTTTAAATGTGTCCAAATTTTGATTGAATCCACGAATATGTTTTGCAAATGGTCTGTCTATCATTTTTTTCATTTAGTGAAATTTTTTTCTTTCTTAGCAGCCACTCACATGAACCTGACCTTTTGTCTGCAGGAATATCTCATCTGTGTGTCATCACCTTCTCCTGCATGAAAAACAGAAAACAACACATTCAGTGTTCATGTTTTCGTTTCCACATGACATGCAGTTTATTATCACAACCCAACAAGATACAATATCCGTCTCAATAAGGCGACTTATTAATAATTTCCCACTCCTGTTTTTTTTTTTTTTTAACCTCCAGTGGAAAAATATGAATTACAGCACTGCGTGGTGGACATGCGCGGAGTTGCAGCGAATATGGCGGCATGCATCTGATAGAAAGTGAGGAATCTCCCATCAAAATACCCAGTTTAAACGGTTGGTACAGCTTCTGTCTCATTATTACTCTCATATGCTGCCGGTGATGGGTTTCTCTCTCGTTTGCGATAAAAAATGGCCAACTTTCCTGCTGTTTGTCTCCGCAGCGGTAGATAGCAGAGCGTGTATTCTGTGCAGGCGGAGAGCCTGGTGCGTACAGTAGCTACATTGAACTCTGCAGATGTGCCTTTGCTTTCTGTTTACTGGATTCCTGCAGAGGACCACACTGCAACTATGAGAACACGTTTATGATCCTGCAGCCTTGTAGGCTATATAGTATCACGCCCGTTGTTGTAATGTAACGTAACGTTAGCGGTGTTTAGCCCGTATAATGACCACTGTCCCGCCCACAAACTGAGACTATTATAACGCAAATGAAAATGCGTCACAGACTTTTCTTCACATTTAATTTCGTCTTCTGCTGATTTAGGGTTTCCCCTCCGAACCTAAATCCTGCAAATGAAAGAAATGATGTAACAAAGAAATGATTTATCAACCACACGTGCAACACATATAGGCCTTTACGTGTAACCTAAATGTCGATATCAAGAAAACTGTTTAGATGAAAAATATTTTTTAATGACTTTTTTTTTTTTTGGGTTACCACCGTGGAGGTGACGCCCTGCAGCGGCTCACACCCCTCAGCCTCCCGGCAGTAATGTGATCATTTTACCCTGCTGTCTCCAAACTGACCCGCCGGACAGAGAAACCACCAGGCCAGGCTGCGAGGATACTTGCATTTTTGTCAAATACAAAAAGAAGTAGGCTATGTGCTGCAGGGTGAACCCTACACTTACTTTGTCAACCTTTTTCTAAGTATTATGATTGAAATGAATTGGAAATGTATAGTGTAGCCTACGCTATATTACTTAGAGCTGAAACGATTGGTTGATTTAGCCTATCAATTTTGACAATCGATTATCATTTAAGTTAAGCCTATTTATTAAGCAAATATGCCGCTCACACATGAGCATTTCTGCTTTCCTCTGTTTTATATCATCGTGAATGTGATAATCGATTCATCTTTCTTTCAAAGATTTCTTTTGGGGCTTTTTCACCTTTATTGGACAGGACAGGTGAGAATAGGGAAGACATGCAGGACATCGTCACAGGCCGGAGTCGAACCCTGGACCTCTGAGTCGAGGCATAAACCTCTAAACTTAAGTGCGCCTGCTCTACCCACTGAACCAACCCGGCCACATCTTTCGTCATTTTTAAAGCAAGAATGTCAAATATTAGGCTAGTTCCATGTTCTCAGTTGTTATTGATTAATATGGCAATTATTTTCTCATTGAATCAATTCATATTTTTGTCTATAAAATGTCTTCACAATTTCCCAAAGCCAAAAGTGGCATATTCATATCCAGGTCACATAAAACAAAGAAATGCAGCAAAAAAAAAAAAAAAATGGAAGAGGCTAGAACCAGCAAATATGTGGCACTTGCAAAATAGTTATCAATTACCGATAATTTTCTGTTGATCGACTATCAGTTAATCAACTGATTGTTTCAGCCCTATTTGCTGCTTTTCTTTGTCTTATGTGATTGACTGTGACTATCTTTATGTTTTGAACTTGTTGCACTTTGGAGACATCTAAACAAACTAAACTTATTTTGGGTATTTTGACTCCTTGCCATAAATGTAGGTCAATAATCTTTCTTTAAGTGTACAAAAACATCCATTAAAATTAAATTGCGGGTGTTTATTCTCCATAATGAAAATTGGCATCTTAATTTCCTTATAGCCTCTCAAATCAAAAAATTTGTTAAAGTTTTATTTTACTGTAAATGATTACAGTTAATATTTTGGACATTTTGGGTGGTTTGTCGTACAAGACAAGGACTTTAAAGCTGTCACCTTGCTCTGGGAACTTGTGATCAGCATTTTACACACACGATAAAAGAATGAAATAAAAGTAAAAAAAAAGCAAAAGTAATCAACTGATTATTGATTTAGAATGGAGTATTATTCTCAGAAATGACCTGTGACATTGTCTTTCATGTAACTTCAGTTGAACTTCATATTACACTTGTAAAGTAACACGTGACATTTTTTTGTAAGCATCAAATATCAAAAAAAGTAAAATGCATCATAATGCAGTCTATGCATTTCAGTATTGTTTTCATATTTGGCATCATTATAACAAATCATCTCAGTAAAGTATAACGTTTTACCCAAATATTTTTTTAAATTTATATAAAACTACTATCAGTAACACTTTGACAGCTCCTCCTGTCAAGAAAAAGTTACAACCTCTGCTGAAACTAGGTCTCGGGTCATTTTTCAGATCTTCACTGTGAACATTACACTAATCCCAGATAAGTGGGTGCCTTATTGCAAATGGAGGTTGTAAAAGTTAAGTGCTTCCTGGTCTGCCAGGAGTTTTTTTTGTCTGACCCTCTTGAGCTATAGACAGGCAGACCAGTCTGCAGCTGAGCAGGAGCAGAGCTGGAATCCTTTTCATGTCACCCAGCAGACGTTCCGCATCCACACGTCTTAATGGCTTTTTATGGCAGCTTGGAATCTTTATGGCTTCTTCTGTCTCAATGGGATTCACCGCAGACACAGGGGGCTCTTCAGAGGCAGGGACAGCCACAATACATTGCAGATGCGAAGATTTTTAAACGCAAGGAAAAGGTGACATTGTCTGGCTTCTGGAGGGATTTTAACCGATGAATCTTTGGATTTTACTTGGAGTGTAGGCTACTACTTTTCTTTTGGTGCTCTGGTACCTTGGATTATTTTTTTGTTTCATGTTTAAACTATCGCACTATGTACGGACTTTGCAAGGGAGTGGGACTATGCTCCTGGATGTTTGGGCCAGAGTTTCAGCGTAAACAGTGTGGTAACTATTTTATTTTATTATTAATTTGCACAGTGCATCAGGAGTAAAAGTAGTCGTGCAGCAAAGCTGCTAACTCATGGGCTTGTAAACTCTGTTTTGGACACTTTTATTTCAAATCTCCAAATCAGCACGAGTGCACATGCAGTTGTGTTTATGCTGTGAGATAATTATTTATCAAGCACAATTAATTGGATTATATGTTTTTATTGGGATTTAATGCAATCAGAAACAATATTAATAACCATTACCTATGACAACTACAGAAACCTGCAGCAAAACAAAGTATTTAGATGGAAGATTGGCTATGATTGTGAGATTATCTTGTTTTTCTTACTGGCAACAAATCCAATGAAAAAAACAAAACCACAATATGTTAGTCCACCTCTCAATATTTTCTGACTTTCCTACCCTGCAGCACTGTGCCAGAAACCCATTTGTTCCTACTGCAGACACATTTTTCTTCAAAAATGTGCAGCCTGGCACTGTAGGTTTTAGTAAATGTTACTCAAACTGGAGTGTATAGTGCAGTTGGGGACTATTTTTAGCCATGCATTAATACAGATTTGGTGCTCTAGTGAATATTTAGGTAGTAGGATTGATTAAAAATAAAGTACAGTGTGAAGGAGGAAGGAAGGAAAGAAGATGGCACCCAGTGCAAGAGTGTAGCTGATTGTGTTTTTAATAGCTTTTGGACAACAGCAATGGCTTTGGCCATCAAGTAATTGTTGTTGTTAATCTGTGAATTGGATTTGTTGACAATAAGAAAAATATCTCTAGACTTAGCCTTTTAAAACACACGACATATACAGTACTACCACTGTTCAAAAAAGGCAAGGCAAGTGTATTTGTATAGCACTTTTAAACAAAAAAGCAACTCAAAGTGCTTTACATAAGACATAAAAGGCATTAAAACAACATTTAAAAGAAACACAAGACAATATAAAATTATTTGAAAGAGTAAAATGAAATAAGCTAAAATAGAACAAGACGGACTAAACAGGAGAATATAGCCTAAACTTCAGTGAAATGCAAGCTATGAATAAATGGCCCCAAATTGAATTTGATAAAATGCAGTGGCAAACAAAAAGTCTTAAGCCTTAGATTTAAAAGAACTGAGTTTGAGCAGATCTCTAGTTTTGTGGGAGTTTCTTATGTGGTGCATAACAACTTTTCTGTTTAGTTTTGACTCTGGGGACTGTAGGCAGATGCTGACCTGTCCCAGACCATCGGAGAAGTCTGCAGAAGATGAGAAATGTATTTTTAGCTCAAAACAATTCAGTGCTTTATAAATCAAAAGTATTTTAAAATCAATTCTTTGACACACAGGGATCTGGTGCAAAAGAAGCAGAATGGATTTTGCATGCAAGTTTATATCTTTGATGGGGGTGTGTATCAAAGATGATTCCAACACTAACCTTGTCATTATTTTACTTGTAATGCTGTGAAATATCACATGAAACCCCCTAGAAAGGGGACTCGTATCCCACAGCATACATCACAGTGGGTCTTTGATTTCTGGTATCCTGAAGTTTTTGGACGGTATCTGTCTCCTCTGCAGTGTCTGTGTAGGGAACAGCCTGTCTGACTTCAGCTCCTCTGCAGCTGCACGTTTAACTTTGATCATCATGGGCCGGACACCACACAGAGGTAGGCCTTCAGAGTGCTGTTTTTATGGTTGTACCGTCACTGTTGTACAACGACTTATTCTCGGTTGTACTAATAGACTTCAACACCAATTTGATCACAAAATAAACACAGAAAGATGCTCCCCGACACACACCGAACACATAATTAGAATTTTTGGTGTTCCTTTTTCCTTCAGAACTATTCCAATCGCAGGTTTTATGCCTTCATTCTCACAGTAATTACAGTCTGTATATCAGTAGCTCCCACATTCTGATGAGCAGTTCAATCATCTTTTGATTTCAGATCAAAAAGAGGAGAAAGAGAGACGAAGCAGCATCACAGCAGGATCTCCCCTCGACAAATCTAATGGTTGGAAACTCTGATGTCTGCCTTTTTTTTCTCTTAATTGTTGATCCTTTCATTAACGGTCTTAGATAGAGTAATTGCATTCACAGTGATCAACCTATTTAGTCTTTTTTTCAGTATTTTTTGGGGTGGGTTAATAAAAGCACTCATAAATTACAGGTTTTTAGTAAGTTCTGGATGAGCAGTTCCCCCAGAGTTTACCAAGATTACCTTCGTCTCATCATTTATTTTTATTGTTTTCTTCTTAACTTAGTCGTTTTAGCAAATGTGGTATAAACAAGCATCAAATTGGCATTTTTCTCTCAAGCTGCAATCCATTGGAAATCTGAACAATTAATTTAGGACTGATTTACTTTAATAAGTTTGAGTGTAGTAAAATGCTGAGATTTTAATAAATTACTGATTAAGCTATTCTTTTAGCTTCCATGTCCATGTGCCCAGTGTTGTAATATTCTTTGGTATTGATTTGGAGTAACTGGGTCACACATGGAAGCTATTGGAAAAACAAATTTCTATTAAAAATATATATTGATATTAACTAGTACTAGCACTTAAATCCAACATGACAAGGTGTTTATTATGTGTGTCCAGCAGTGGTGGAATGCAACTAAGTACATTTAATGTACTTAAGTACAATTTCGCCTACTTGTACTTTACTTTAATGTTTTCATTTTATAGGCTACTTTAAACTTCTACTCCACTTCATATCAATTCAATTCAATTTCTATTCAAATAACTATATTTGTCCTTGAGGGGCAATTATAAGGCACAAAGGGAAATATTATACTTTTTCCTTCAAGTAGCCAGTGTGGTATTGATTTGGAGTCAGTAACAATACATGGAAGCTATTGACATTGCCATTATTTTTTATTAAAATATTTTTGTAAATGAATGAATGGCATTAACAAACAAATGACCAATTGTGTGTAACCTTAGCCTATTATATAACAATTCACTAATATAGGCAAGTCAGTATGAAAGTGTTGAAAAAAAACATTGGTATTGTGTCATTAAAACAGTAATTTATTGATGACCCTAACAACCCCAGCGGTTAATATCACGGTTGTATAATAAGAAGTGTAACATAGACTGGCGGTGGGTTGTGAGCTTGAGCTAACCGTCCTCCAACTGCCAACACCAGGTGAAACTGAAGAATAAAACGCCGCTGGTTCCGGAGGAAATATCTGTCAAATATCCTAACTTTACCACGGTACAGTTAGTGACTAGCTGGCTAGTGGAGCATTTTTAAGCTACAAGGCCAAATATTTCCATAAGTAGGCCACAGTAGAGACACAAAAACATAGTGAATATTGGATTTACATTTACCAGGGGTGCTCTCTCTCGTGTACAACGTCCATAACTAGGCCTAACTGCTGTAACCATATATCTATGGCTGAAACTATTTGCTAGCAAGTTCACCATATCAACTTAAAAGCTAATGACGTGTGTTGTGTTCGCTGTTTTTTCCGCTGCCCTCAAGTAGCCAAAAAAAATCAGTAACAGTACTTTCTCACACTTTCCTTTAACAATCATTGATTAGTTGGTTTGTTTCTGTTGTTTTTGTTGCTAGAACCGTTCAGGTGGGAAGACTATCTGAGAGAAACTTCCTCTACTGCAGCGTCGCCTACTTGCTTCAAACAGGTAACGTTAGGTGAATAAAAAGGTGTCTTTTTTAGGTCCCTTTTCATTCATTCCCCTTAGCCTATATATGGTTTTCTTTAAATGTTTGTATTTTTAATATTGTTAAATACAGTCTGTCACGACTCAGGGCAAGCATGTCTTTTCTGAAGGTTTTGTAAATAGTGGTTAAAAGGTGTTGTTAAAGGATAGGTTTGGTTATATTCTATATTTTTCTTATTGTCAACAAAGACCAAAAGCAACATTAAATATCCAACTAACAAGTGTTGTCTGTCGAGCTAAAGTCTGAGTATTCCTCTGTGTCATCCATTGTTGTCAAAAAAAAACATCAATGAGTCACACCATTGAGTGACATGTTTCTTCATTATGACGAACATGGGCATGGAAGTTTATTTTTAAATAAAGTACAATAAAGTGGTGCTGTAAAGCCATGGCTGAAAATAGTCCCAAACAAAGAGTCTATTTACTCCTGTCTGAACCCAGCTTTTTTAGGAGATAATTTTTTTAATGAAAGTTTATATTTGGACCCATTTTAAAAGATGAATGTCTTCAGTAGGAACAAATGGAGTACAACAGATAAAGAATATCGCCAGCTTTATTCTAAATTTACTGTACATATATTTGAAGTCCCAGTGTGCACAACAGCCTACTCTAACCTGTCAGATCATCCCTCTGATCTGACACAGTGATGACCAAGACCAGTATAAGGTGTTTACTGTGTTGTCTCCTTCAATAATTGACCATATTGGAGTACATTTTGATTGGTCATCCAGATGTAAGTGTCCTTACAATACATGACAGTGATTGAAGGTCACTGTGTGTCCCTCTGCAGTCCAGAGTCCCCCCCTCCAATGACTTTAAAGCAGGTATGAAACTTGAGGCACGGGACCCTCGCAACTCTAACTCTGTGTGCATTGCAACGGTGATGGGCATGATGGGTACTCGTCTACGCCTGCGTCTGGATGGAAGCGACAACACCAATGACTTCTGGAGACTGGTCGACTCGTTAGACATCCAACCAATAGGAACCTGTGAGAGGAACGGAGACATGCTGCAGCCACCGCTGGGTGAGTGTCTTTAAACTGGTAGTTGTCTATAAGATATATGTTGATATTTACATGACTTGAGTAAGTTTTGTCAAGTAAAATATTTAAATACTTGGAAAATTAACAATGTCTCAAACAAATATTTTACTCAAAATGTGATAGATGTGAAGTGGGTTGTATAGTGAACATGGACCACATTTTTCGGAACTATCTTCATCGTTAATGTTGTTAGTAACACCTGTGATTTTCCTTCTATGACAAGTCAAAATGTCTGCTATGAAAATGGTCTATCTCCCCGAGTCTCCCGGTATGTTTTGTCTGTAGTGGTGGGAAACCTTACACCTTTATCATTTGAATTAGTACACGGCATTATGTCGTTCTCAGCATGGTGAGGCCCAATTTCAACCTGAGTAGAGCGGATTTGGTTCCAGACCTTTGATCATCTCTGATTTGGTCAGCAATTCATAATAATGTTTCGGTGTTGCTCATTGGCAGCTGTTTTCCCAGTTTGGAGAAAAAGTTGACCATTTAGCTTTGGAGGAAGAATACTCAACAAATACTTACAACAACAACAATAAATCAAAGTACTTAAAAATCATACAGTACAGGCCAAAAGTTTGGACACACCTTCTCATTCAATGCGTTTCCTTTATTTTCATGACTATTTGCATCGTAGATTCTCACTGAAGGCATCAAAACTATGAATGAACACATACGGAATTATGTACTTAACAAAAAAGTGTGAAATAACTGAAAACATGTCTTATATTTTAGATTCTTCAAAGTAGCCACCCTTTGCTTTTTTTGATAACTCTGCAAACCCTTGGTGTTCTCTCAATGAGCTTCATGAGGTAGTCACCTGAAATGGTTTTCACTTCACAGGTGTGCTTTGTCAGGGTTAATTAGTGGAATTTTTTCCCTTATTAATACAAAAGCAAAGGGTGGCTACTTTGAAGAATCTAAAATATAAGACATGTTTTCAGTTATTTCACACTTTTTGTTAAGTACATAATTCCATATGTCTTCATTCATAGTTTTGATGCCTTCAATGAGAATCTACAATGTAAATAGTCATGAAAATAAAAAGGAAACGCATTGAATGAGAAGGTGTGTCCAAACTTTTGGCCTGTACTGTATATAAATCCAGTATTGGCATAAAGAAGTGAAAACTGCTCTTTGACAGGTACATCAGTATAAACAGTATGGCAAAATCTGACAGTTAACACATTTATATCATCACACACTACCAGTATACATGATCATATTGCCCACCCCTGTCAGCATTTTAATAAATCTGACGTTGTGTTCAGGTTTCAGGATGAATGCCTCCTCGTGGCCCATGTTCCTCCTGCGGACGCTGAGTGGAGCAGAAATGGCCCCCGCCTCTGCTTTTAAAAAGGTAATGACAACTGGAAGAAGTGACTGAAGGCCAGTACTGATATTACTTCTGTGGCACTGAAGCTGCTCAAACTTTGAAGTTGTCAGAAATGAATTGACAGATCTTTTCTCATGGTTTCATGAAAAGAGTGAAACAACATTACGTGTTGACCTTAAATGACTAACTTTCTAGGTGTCCTAATCCTCTCACAGTCAATGTTAAGGAAATGTTGAGCTCCATTCCTGCTATAAAGTGAATAAAACATTTGAAACAAAAAACACATTATACATTATGACATTTAAATCTAGTAATAAAATATGCAAAGCAGATTGTTGTCTCTATGATTGGGATTGTAATTAATACAACTATAAATCTTGATTAGAAAAATATGAAATGTTATAGTGTAGTTTCAACTTTTCCTACTGTTTTTATTGCAGTATTCAGCACAGACACAAGGGGGAGCCACTCATTTGTAATTTACAGTGGATCAGACGCAGCAGCATGCCAGTAAATATATACAGTATTTATTACAGCACAAAGTGGAGAAAGCTGTGTTTTGTTTCAATAAAACATAATTGAAACTCTGTTTATTTATTAGAAAGCATGTTCAAATACTTGCAAGATACAAACAGAGAGTATGTGACTGTACAGTATTAATTTGCCTGTTTATGTGTACGTACTTGTGTATGTGTGTTTAGGAACCAGCCAGCCCGGTTAAAAACTACTTCCAGCCTGGTATGAAGCTGGAGGCGGTGGACAGGAAGAACCCCTACCTGATTTGTCCCGCCACAGTGGGAGAGGTCAGAGGTCAGGAGATTTTCGTCATGTTTGACGGCTGGCGAGGCGCCTTTGACTATTGGTGCCCCTTCGACTCCAGAGACATCTTCCCCGTCGGCTGGTGTGCCCTGACAAAACACAGCTTACAGCCGCCTGGAAATTTCTGTAAGTGCTGCTTTGATTGTTAGTGTTTTCATTGCCGTGTAGTATGTGCCATCTGGACATTTTATATTCATTATGCACTGATCACAGTGCAAGTTCTATCACCACAGTGGTCACGGTTTCCCTTATTAAGTAGATCATATGATTATAGTTTGGATCTTTCTTCAAGCTATAATTCCATAAAGCTTTAAGATGTATTTTTACAGACATTTTAATTGCACCTGTGTGTTATGCGAAAACCAAATTGATGGTCTGAATAGCTAAAAATAGTTACACTTAATTATCATGATGATTAGAAAAGAACATTACTGCTCAAATGCCTATTGACTGAGATTCATATAAGTTTCAGAATATGGTTGTTTACGCCCACAGATAGCTTCAAGGTTATTATCCTAACAGTCAGAAGATACTCATGTAGGACATTCAGGCCAATAGTAAGACTTATTTGGTTGTTCTTGTTTTGGATAGTAAGGTATTTTATCTCTTCCAATTTTCACCACTAGTGAGTAGCACAGAACAAAATCTGATGCATCCGCTTCATCATTAGAGGCTGAGAACTGAGTTGTGGCAACTCTGTAATGGACAGCTCAGCATACCTGTAGAGTTAACTTTAGAGCAAAACAATGTATCTTGATTGTTTTGTGCTAAATCATCCCTAATACTGGGTGTCATATTTCCACTCAGCTGTGACGAGCAGTCGGCTGCAGACTGGAGCCATTATGAAGACAGAGAGGCTTTGTTTGGAGTCTGAGTCTGACTAGATGTTGCTGAACAGTTGCTCAGACTTTGCTTCCCTGCTAATATTTGACTAAATCTGTGGCAAACTGACCAGTGGTGGAATAAGTATTCAGATGTTTTACTGAAATTAAAGTAGCAATCCCACAGTGTAAAAATACTACAGGTACTAGTCCTGCATTCAAATTTTCACTGAAGTATTATCATCTACTTACATCCTTAAAGTACCAAAAGTAGAAGTACTCATTATGCAGAATGGCCCGTTTCAGAATTGGATATGGATTATATTGTTGGATTATAACTATTGATGCAGTTGATATGTCTACACAACCTAAAAGTTAGCCTTATTTATATAGAAAACAGCAGAATGATGAGCAGAATAGGGAGTATTGCAATAAAACAATATATCAGTGAAACAAAGGTCATGAAAAATATTTAGAACATTGTGATTGATAATTGTAATCAATAGGTTTACATAGTTTTGAAATCTTACAAAAGAAAGAAAATGCATTTGGTTAATTTCATGGATTTATTTTTAGGTACATTAATTGGTTAGTAATTATTTATTTTAAGATTATTTTTTGGCCATTTTCAGCCTATCTTGATAGGACAGCAGAAGACATGAAAGGGGATAGAGGCAAGGCAGCTTTATTTATATAGCACATTTCAGCAACAGGGCAATTCAAAGTGCTTTACATAAAACATTAAAGAGCAGTTAGAAAACAATTCAAAAACAATAATAAACAAATTAAAAACATTAAAAGACAAGAATAAAATTGATAGTGCAGTATAAGAATAAAAGTTACAGTGCAGTATAAGAAATTAAAGTTAATAAAATAGATTATTTAAAGAAAAGCAACATCAAAAAGATAGGTCTTTAGCTTAGATTTAAAAGAACTGAGAGTTGCAGCGGACCTACAGGTTTCTGGGAGTTTGTTCCAGATATGTGGAGCATAAAAACTGAACGCTGCTTCCCCCTGTTTAGTTCTGACTCTGGGGACAACAAGTAGACCTGTCCCAGACCACCTGAGAGGTCTGGGTGGGTCATAATGTAGTAACAGATCAGAAATGTATTTTGGCCCTAAACCGTTTAGTGATTTATAAACCAGTAAAAGTATTTTGAAATCAATTCTTTGAGGCACTGGAAGCCAGTGTAGAGACTTCAGCACTGGAGTGATGTGATCCACTTTCTTGGTTTTAGTGAGGACTCGAGCAGCAGCATTTTGAATCAGCTGCAGCTGTCTGATTGATTTTTTAGGGAGACCTGTAAGGACAACGTTACAGTAGTCAAGTCTACTGAAGATAAAAGCATGGACAAGTTTTTCCAGATCCTGCTGAGACATAAGCCCTTTAACCCTTGATATATTTTTAAGGTGATAATAGGCTGATTTTTTAATTATGTTAATGTGGCTTTTAAAATTTAGGTCTGAGTCCATGACTACACCAAGATTTCTTGCTTTGTCTGTTGTTTTTAACATTGTCGTTTGAAGCTGAGCGCTGACTTTCAATCGTTCCTCTTTTGCTCCAAAAACAACCACCTCCGTTTTTTCTTCATTTAATTTAAGAAAGTTCTGGCACATCCAATCATTAATCTGTTCAATGCACATATTTAATTGTTGTATTGGGCTATAGTTCCCTGGCGATAAGGTTATGTAAATTTGTGTGTCATCCGCATAACTATGGTAACTTATTTTGTTGTTTTCCATAATCTGAGACAGCGGAAGCATGTAGATGTTGAACAGAAGAGGCCCCAGAACTGAGCCTTGGGGAACTCCGCACGTCATATTTGTATGCTCAGATGTATAATTACCTATAGACACAAAGTAGTCCCTATTCTTTAAATAGGATTCAAACCACTTTAGTACTGAGCCAGAAAGACCAACCCAGTTTTCCAATCGGTCAAGCAATATGTCATGGTCTACCGTATCAAATGCAGCACTGAGATCAAGTAATACTAAGACTGAAATTTTGCCACTATCTGTGTTTAAGTGGATGTCATTAAAGACTTTAACAAGAGCTGTCTCAGTGCTGTGGTATAGAGGGGGCGAATGACATGCAGCAAAGGGCCGCAGGTCGGAGTCAAACCCGGGCCCGCTGCGTCGAGGAGTAAACCTCTATATATGGGCGCCCGCTCTATCAACTGAGCTATCAGGGCGCCCGCTTAGTAATTATTAAAAGCAATTACATGCATAGTATCATAAAGTAATGTCATAATGGGTGGTGTAATTGCCTAGTAAAGTGCCTAGTAAAGAGTCTTTTATTCTTATAATAGGATAAATACTTGAAGATAGTACCATTGTTTGACATCTATTAGGTAGTTATGCATTTCAGTGAGTACCAAGCGGTAACATAGTAGAAGATACAGAATTTATTGAAGCCTTTAAGCTTCTTAGACATTTGGCTGTGTTTGTTTTGTTGTCCAGGAAGGCACTGCTTTCCACTGAAACAAATTGGTTAAAAAATGTAGAAGTTAGGAATAAAATCAGTTTGGGAATGTTGAAGTCAGATTTTGTTTTCCTCTGCTGTATGTTGAGTTGGTTCTCTTTGCTCTGACCTCCACATTGAGTCCCTAAAGATTCTGCCGGTTTCTGATCTTTTTCTCATATGTTAATCCATTGCTTAACATAACCACAGGCTGTTTTTTTAAACGCGTGATTGTTCGGGCTGTTTTTGGCTCCATTTTGCCTGTTTGAAAGATGTGGCAAAGCAGTTTGGCAGTTGGAGCAAAACAACAATCATACATTAATAATGAATCTGCATCTTTGCTTCTTTTTTCTTTTGGACATGCAGCTAATTAACAGCTTGTGAAACATAAACAGTTTGAAACCTCAGATGCTTGTCAGATTAATACTATATCCTTTATCAATTATCACCAACGAATAATTTACATGCACATTTAGGTCGTTCAACTGATCCATTTTCAAAAATTCTGTGATGTTTTGTCAATATGTTCACATCTAAATTACCATTTTGAAATGCTGAAATCAATATAAAATTTTTAAAATTTTAATTCCTTAAAGGCTTCCAGAAAAATGGTCTATAATCGTTATAGCCTATATTACCCATGTATTCTGTATACTATTTTTTTTATTTTCATTTATCTTTATTTTACCAGGTAGGCCCTACTGAGTTTGGAAATCTCTTTTGCAAGGGACACTGGCCAAGATGGCAGCATAACGGGTGGCAGAAAAAACAATAACAATACTAAAAACAATAACAATACTAAAAACAGATGACGATACTTAGGATCTCAAACCATTAGAATGTTTCATACTGTATGTTCAGATTTGTCTGAGGCCCCTTCAGATAACAAAAAACATTTAACCACTTTCTTCTGTATGTTTTTATATACTCATTATATATATACTTTATATATATATATATATATATATATATATATATATATATATTTTTTTTTTTCCATTGACCCCATGCGGGACCCCTGAACCTCAAAACATTCCCTGTATGTGTCTGCGCAAATTAGAGCTTTTGTTTTTGAAGTGTGAAGGCAGTACTGAACTATTAATTATCAATCAGCATGTAATTACATGGTAATTACGCTCAATGGTTACCAGAGTATATCACCATGTGATTTGTACTAATGCTGAAGCTTAATGTTCAAGGTTTGGCTCTTTAGTTTCATTGATATTTAGACGTTTGTCATCCATCTAAATCACTTTGACAAATGTCTCTGGAGTAAATGTGTTTATTCCGAAGAAGTTCCGTTGGGGCAGTAAATATCAATCATCCCCTCATGTTTGCTGTTACGTTACATCATCCCCCATCCAACAATTTCCTCCCCTTTGCCCTGTTATTGGTGTCCCCTGGTCAGGAAACATGTGGCGTTAAATAACACTAGACCAACAACATTCTAATGGGAAATGTGTGTGTGTGTGTGTGTGTGTGTGTGTGTGTGTGTGTGTGTGTGTGTGTGTGTGTGTGTGTGTGTGTGTGTGTGTTTGTGTGTGTGTTTGGGTTTCCTCCACTTTGTTGATGGATGGCAGCAGTTACATGTTCCCAGTCCTCGGGCAATGAGGCAGTCAAGTTTGCAGCCTCCATCCAGTGTTTATGTATCGATACACCAAAGAAGTTAATGTCTGCTTCAGATGTAGTTCCATACAAGACGGCCTGGCTGACGAAATACTTATTGTGTGTAAAGGGAGCTGTCATGATGTGAAACCCTTATATCTGCCTTTTAGAGCTCCCCAGGAGCCAGTTTCACAAAGATATTTTAGACTGGTCCGTAGTGTTAGGCAAGCATCAATTTTGCTCTTAGATTAGTCTAATGACGGTTTCAGAAAAGTACAGGCCGACTTATTTCTAGCCTAAAAAGTTAGCTACCCTATCCCCAGTCAGACTTATGTTGCCATGGTAACAACCAGTGACACCTGGTTGTCTAACAAAGTTGTGCCGGAGTGATAATGAAGTATTTAGAGAGCACAGTAAGATGTTTTTAGAAACTATCCTAAATCTGAAAGATGAGTTAACAAGTGCTGCGTCCTGTCACATTAAGAAGCCACAGCAGCTCGCCTCTGCTAGAGGTAGGACTAATTTAAGAAGAACTAAGAACTAAGAAGAACTAGATGAATTTAAACGTCTATCTGAAGTCTGACCATTGGTTTGATTGAAGCCATTGTCCAAGTCTATCTTTGTGAAGCCAGCCCCTGGTATGTTCTTGCAGACTTGCAACTTGCAACTTTAACACAGATTTAGGCCACGTCCACACGTACCAAAACGATCTTATTTTTTTTACTCTTTGTGTGTGAGTTTGGAGGAGGAAAAAAAACAGGATCATGTTAATCACCAGACAGCTATGTTTGTATGGGAGTAAGTGAATAAGTAGGGCTTGGTTGAGGTGTTAATGAGCTGATAATTAGCTGTACATGTGAGAGAAGGAGTGACTGTAATTACTACTACATTTAAAATTTAAAATTTGCTTTCATCAGAATTGTCCTGTTGTGACCCTGCTACACATTTTGTAAGAAGTTACAGAGGATGCCAAGAGTGGGTGTCTAATTATTTTCCCTTTTTTTGTACAGCACATAATCATGCATAATTGTTTTGTTTGGTTTTTACATTTTGTGTGATAGGTCTTTGTCTTTGCTTGTTGGTATTAAACTGGGTCAGAATGCAGAATAGTGCCCTCTGAATAATGCATAGGATAATAGAGCATCTCTATTGTTTAGCAGATACAGACACATGGTTGTTTTTGTCTATATTTAAGGCAAAATAATATTACCTTTTGTTACCTTATGTTTTATATTTGGGCAAGAATTACCTTGTAGACATGCTTTTAATGTTCTTAATATTTAGTTAATGGCATAATAATAAATGGAAAAGGTGGTTAGGAAGGCATTTTTACACAATTTGACTCAGGTATTGGTATTAAAAATACAAAAAGTATGATATCAGTGCATTCTTTTGTACAGATTTATTGCTGCCTTTTGGTATTACTTTCTAGCTCTTCTTAATTTTGAAATCATCAAACAGTCACAAATCATAGTTTTAGACTAAACACATCAAATTCTCCTTTGGGTGATCTGAAAAATATAGAATAATTATATGTATATATATATATACTCATATCAAACCATTTCTTTCTTCAATCTGCACCATTAGTGATCTCGTTTGTCTGTTCAGAAACAAGATATCTTTGGCTGAAGGAACTTTTTCCCATGCAGGCTTCCTCTGACTGCTCTGCTCCACATTGTTCCAGAGCCCGGGTGATATCCGACTGGCCAACTGTTTCCTGATGCTGGACCTGGCCATCTTTCAGGGCATGTCTGAATAGGCTAGGGTTACATTGAGGGGGCACCTCCTTCTGGGCTGTGAGAGTGTATGTGTGCACGTTGAGGGAAAGCTTGCTTATGTGTGCACCAACTCCTGGAGTTTGCCCTTTTTCACCCGTTTCAATCAGGACTCTCCTGATCCAGTTTAACCTTTTACCCCCCATCCCCCATCCGTTCTTGGAGCCCCACCGTTAACCCCTCTCCCCTGTCCTCTCCCCCTCCCCCAGAGGCTTGCTGAGAAGCAGGTGACTGATGTAGACTGTCGACATGGCCTACAGATAACATGAATAAAGGGCTCAGCCAGCCCCCCCCTCCCACCACCACCACCACCCTTAAACCCACCCATTCCTCCCTCCGTCACTCTACCCCTCCCCAGCCCCTATGCAAATCTAAACACCCCCCTCCCCTCTTCCTCCGGCTCATTCATTGGGAGGGAAGCTTTGCAGCGGCTTCAACCAGAAGCAGCAGCAGCGTGGGCTTTGTTGTGGACTACTGCTGGGAGAAAAGAGAGGGGAGAGACACACGGAGACAACTGAGAAAGCAGCTGATAGTGAGACAGAAATTAGACAATGAAGTAGATGAGGAGTGTATTTTAGAGGAAGTTAGGAAGAGGAAAAAAATAGTCAGAGAGGGTAAACAGAAGGAACTATTTCTCTTTTAGCTGGTGTTGATCTAAGAGAGAACCAGGAAGCCACTGTACTGAGTGACTAGTATTGTTGAGGACATTACTTCTACTATCACTACCGTTACCTCCGCTTCTACTATAACTGCTACCACTACTACTACTACGAAAACCCCAACTGTAGCAGTGAAGTTCTGCATTTTTGGTGGGGATTTCCTGGTGAGTTTGATATGTTTATATTTCAGTCTTTTGGTTTATTTTTGCTCTTTTTCATAACTGAAAGGAAAAAAACGTCACAACTTGTGTACTCCTAGATGCAGTAAGTTGAAGTGAAGTGCAGGCACATTTATGTAGCACTAACATGTTTCACAAGACTATATTTTCTTTGGAAGTATCTGTTATATATTTTTTTTATAATATGTCAGATTTTATTCCACTAAAACTTCCCTAAAATGTAACAAATCAACATCTATGAACTCTGCACACATTCAAAATAAGTCAGTCAATGATCCACTCAATTCAGGAAGTAGTAGTTGTGTCTTGGAAACGATTACTTGTTTATATTTGATCATTCTGTCCCTGAATAGCTAGAAGAAAAGATCATTTACTAAAAAGAAGCTCATACTTGCTTTCATGTTATTGTCTTGTTAAAACATAAAAGAGGGAAGTGAAAGCTAAATCTGGTGTTCACATGAAAGTTGCATGTCATTTCACATGTGTAGCAGCCTCCTGTTAATGATTAAAGCTGCAGTTTGACACTGTTTTCTTTGTTAAGCATGGAGACTTTTGGAATGATTTGCATTCAGTCAAATTCATTGTAAGAGACTTGTGGCTTTTGCTAGTCCTAAATATAATAATAATAATAATAATAATAATAATACTCAAAGTCTGCAGATCTTACAGTATTGTTAGCTGTAATTATGTTTGGTGCTCCATGTGTTTTTGATCATGTGTTTTTGTGTGTAAAGCATCAGGAATTCGTTTGCAAAAGGCTCAGGCGAGGATTCGTGAATATCAAATATTTTCAGTACACTCTTTTCACACTTTTATGCATTCGTCTTTTTTATTACTTTATTTTTATTACTTTATTAGTGAACTTAAACTATCAGTTCAGAGGTGAGCATCCAACTCAAATCACAGTACAACAGTAGGGATTGAATTATTGCTTAAAAGCTGGTGTGTCTTGCTGAAGAGTTTGTGCAGGAAAACATTGTGTGTATAGCATAGATAGGTTGTGCCCTGAAGCTATTTTAGTTACTTCCCTCTCTCATGCTGTGTGCACACAGTCACACACACCTGAATCTGCAGTTTATAGTTTCTTCTGCTTCAGATTCACTAGAACGTGTGTGTGTGTGTGTGTGTGTGTGTGTGTGTCTGAACGGACTGTTTGCTGTGAGGGTGGAGAGGGGTGGTTGTAATTAGATGAGAGGCAACTCTGTGGAGCCCCTCCCCCCACCCCCCAGACAGCAGACACACTTCTCAGCGACCCTGTTCTCATGCGTGCACGTACACTCACACACTCTTGCATACACTCGCACATTTCCTTGGGTTGTGGCATACACAGGTCAACTGGTCGGGTGGGAATTATATGATCATGATCAGTACCATATGTCTGTGTTCTTGCACTGTATGCATTAGGGATGCCATGCTCAAAATCTTTAGTAGCTTTTTGTGAGGTATAATAATACTTTTTTTAGTACTTTGAATGTTGCAGATTTGGATTTGTATAATGTCATACACTTGTTTAACTTAATGGTTATGCATATTTTTGCCAGGTTTACTACAAATCACATTTTCCATCACATCTAACGATTGTGCAAACAATACTGCTGTGTTTTAGAAATTTAATTTTGCATAGGTTGCACCACCCCAGGCAGCTAGCTTACTATTGCTTTGCATACATAACAGAAATGAATGAAAACCAATGGCTGCCCGTAACATGAGGGAAAATATATATACAAAACTGTATAGCATAAAGAGCTGACACTATTGATTTCTTAAATGATGAGTCAATTGAAAATTAATTTGATACAATTTTGATGATTAATTCATTGCTTAGTCATTATGTTAAGCAACAATACCAGACATTTGCTCTTTAATGTGAAGATGTGCTGCTTTTTGATTAAATATTTTACCTGCTGGTCAGGAAAAAAAAGCAATCTGAAAAGTTTGGGCTTAGTTGCAGCACTAATATGCATTTGAAAACGGTCTGCAAAAGTGTCAGATATACATGACCTTCAGTTAAAGGTGCTCTAAGTGATGTGACGTGTTTTTTAGGCTACAACATTTTTTGTCACATACAGCAAACATCTCCTCACTATCTGCTAGCTGCCTGTCCCCTGAACACACTGTAAAAAAACGCGGTCTCTGTAGACAGCCCAGGCTCCACAAACGGCAACAAAAACAAACTGCCCCAACCTGCACAACCAACCATAACAAACAGAGTTCCAGCCAATAACCGACAAGAATGAGCTGGTTGAGTCATGAATACGCATTGTGGATGTAGCCTACGTGCTAACGCTGCTGCAGGGATGGCTCAACCAGCTCCTTCTTGTCCGTTATTGGCTGGAACACTGTTTGTTATGGTTCGTGTTCAGGGGACAGGCAGCTAGCGAATAGTGAGGAGATGTTTGCTGTATGTGACTAAAAATGTTGTAGCCTAAAAAACGCGTCACATCACTTAGAGCACCTTTAAGAAGCTATATCCAGCTGATTAAATGGTGCTGCCAAAAGACACAGTCTTGGGTTTGAGTATTTCTCTCAATGTACTGTAAATATCAAATTGCTTCGATGAAGAGCTTGAACAAGCGGATGCAGAATATATATGATACTGTCAGATAGTGTGGAATGAAATGCATTTATAAGCCGATTTTGTTTTTTGAAGTTGTAGTAAAAAATGTCAGAGGTGATTAGTCTTTTTTAAATGCATGTGATGATAAAGTAATATACGGTAGAATGTGAAATTAATCTCCAGTGTCATGGCACATGTTGCTTTGGTGGCTGTCACATAATGTGAATGGATTAGGTTTTCTTTTTTGCAACAGGGAAAGATCAGAGAAGCCCCCCAACTCAGATTTCCTACGGAATAATAACCCGCTGATACTGATTGGTACCCTGCAAACTAATTTTGATCTTCCTTTGTAGGGCTTATGGCTTCTAGCTGGGTATGAATAAGCATGCCACTGTGCGTGCAGGTTGGTACTGCTGTTCCTCTGAGCACGCTTTGTGTGACCGCTCCTGGTGAGCGAGTGAGACCTCGCCCTCTGAAACAAAACACTGCTCTATTCTACGCCCATTTTCACTCATTTCCCAATTACGCAGCTTTCAGGGTTCCCTTGCTGGCCCCTCAGAGAATACTGTAAACCTTCCATAGTCTCTCCATATCGCCTCAGTCAAGGAGGCTCTAATGAAAGCCTCGGTCTCATGAGAGCCTCCACATGCACTCTCAGGCCCCTCTTCTCACCAAGCAATACGTTTGTATTGAAATAGGAGATGCTTATCCTCCCTTTCTTGCATTCTTTCGTTCTTTCTCTCTCTCTTTCTCATTTGTGCTCTCTTTCTTTGCGCACATCCACTATGATGATTATGTGATCATATCATAGAGTCCCGCTCAGGGCTAATGAAGACAGAAGGAGGTGGTGGTGCCACTGCTTGTTTTTTGTTGTGTTTTTTTTTTTTCTAGCAAAAGCTATTTTCTTTTTTCTCACTTTATTATCACTTTCCTTCTATTTCAACACCTACGCTGATTGGCAATTTGTAATTTTCTTTTTTTCTTGAAGTAAGACTTTTAAGTTGGATGTTTCTGTGAGCCATAGAGAGCCTACAAGATTTTACGTTGGTTTTGTTTTCACCTTTTGAGTCTGTGTGTGTGTGTGTGTGTGTGTGTTATCATAGCAAAATGCGGTCCTGGAGACACCTACTGTAGCGTGAACTAGCCTACCATAGAAACAGATTTGGGTACTCTGACAGGTGTTTATATATCTGTCTGTCTCTCTGCAGTAACATGCTATTTCAGCCATCAACAATTCATTCATAATACAGGCTTGCTAAAACCACACAGTACTTCCTTTAATGTTTATTATATGTCAGTATATTGTATCATTGTTTTATCTAAGTGTTTGCATTTTTAAGTTTGAGTGTTATGTTCCCTATCTGAATTTAAATATATTTTATTGTATTCCTTCTCATTAATTGAATACATTATAATTAAATTAAATAAATCGTGCACTACACATCTTGGTCACAGTTCTTTAATAACAACAATACCAATAACAATTTGTAACAATAACAACAAATTCAAATGATCCTTATGAAGATATTATGGTATGGTATGGTATGCGTTTTTGTTAAAAAAAAAAAAGCAAGCTGATCTATTTGTATCAGATTTTTAAACTCCTAACATTGGCCTCAATCCAGTATCTAGTGCCCTGTATGGAAAAGAGTTAAAATGTTATCACCATAATCAATATATTTGTTGTGTTGCTAGAAGCAGGAGGTTTAAGGAATCGTCTAGGAGGCGGGTCTCTGGGGGTTCGTGACTTTTGACTCTGATTTCAGTGTAGGGAGGGGCTAAACACAAAAGACCTGCCAATCTCAGAGGACTGAAAAATCAAAACAAATCTCCTCTGCAGGACCACTCAGTTATTCATTTTTTTCCCTCTGTCTTTGGTCTTTCTTCTTCCTTTATGGAAAAACTGGGCAAACGCTGTGAATCATTAGGGTGTAAATGTGACATTTCTAATAATGCAAGCCATGCCTTGCCTCAAGGACATACTGCAAGTTGATTCCCTGCACATGTCTTTGTTTGAAACCTCTGCGAGTGGATAGAGGGTAAATCTAATTGTGTGTGCTTGCAAAATGACATTTTGTGCTACAGATTTAGAATTTATTTACTTTAAAACGTCCAAATGAATGTCATGTATTCATCCTCTCTGCTCATCTTAAGTACTGAGTAATCTAACATGAGGAATAGAAAAAAAGGAAGAATATATTTTTATCATTTTCTTTTTCATTTTTTCCCCAGTTACCCTCCCTGGTGCACTTCTCGCTCCTGTTTCTTCCACCTCAGCCTCCCTCACTACACGTCGCTCCTCTTCCAACCCCTCCTCCTCCATGCAGACTTCATACCGACTGCCCAATCCCTTGCCACCCCTCCCTGTGCGCAAGGGTGTCCGAGGTCGACGTCCCAAATCCCAGACTATTGCTTTGTTGAAGGCAGCGGCTGAGGCTGCGGCGGCAGCAGCAGTAAATGGAGCATCACAGAGCCCTGCCAGAACGATCTCTGAGGCTCAATTGGCCCCCAGACCACACAAGAAGAGAGGGCCAAAGCCTAAGAGCAAGGTGAGATGTCACAAGAGTTGTAATCTGTCATGCTGTGCTCCAGTGACCCTGTCATTTCATGTTTATATGTATTAAGGCAGAAATGGTTTTGATCAAGAGGAGACAAGGTCGGAGAGGAACTGTTTAAAGAGAGGGAAGAGTTTTTGCGGATGTTTATTCTTGATAAATGAGGAGAACAGCTTTGCTTTCGAAACTGTTGTATGTGCTACAGTGCAGTTCATGTGTAGCAGCGAAAGAGTTAAAATACACCTTTAACAAATCATTAACTAACAGCCTTTGTAGGTTACAGAGTTAATTAGAAAGGGTGTGTTTGTTTTTTGCCCCAGAAGAAGCCTCGGCTGGTGCAATCCCAGGGTGCACCAGCAGTTACAGTTCCACCTCCAGAGACCAGACTGAGCTCCGGACACGTCTCAGCAGACAACAACCATAGCAACAGCTCAAATGTAGTTTGCACAGGTAAATTGGTAAATGGATACAACTGAGTCTGAAGTCTGAATGTGTACTCAGATTTTTATGGTCAGTTTAAGCGACAAATAACAGAATGGAAAGAATGCAAGTTGGTTTAACCAATGTTAACCCTCTCTTTGTCATTCCAGTGTGTGTCTATGTGAACAAGCACGGTAACTATGGCCCGCATCTGGACAGAAAACTAGTGCAGCAGCTCCCGGACCACTTTGGTCCAGCTCCAGTAAACGCAGTGCTTCAGCAGGCTGTTCAGGCCTGCGTGGACTGCACGTATCAGCCCTCTGTGATGCTGTCATTCCTACAGAGCCAGTCCCACACAGGAGGAGAGGTCATCAGAGGTAAATGCAGTGAATATCACATATAAATAAATGTATCATATATAAATATCACAGGATATACCCTCTGAAAGAAACTGTTAGCAAACAGTGGTAACGTCTTTAAATTGCTTGTTTTGTCCAACAAACAGTGCAAAACTAACAATATGAAATGATATAAAAACAGATAAAAGTAGCAAATCTTCACATTTGAGAAGCTCGAAGCAAATTGAAAGTTTTCGCAAAAAATGTTTATTAACTGTTGATTTGTCCATCGACGAAACTGTGGAAGTTAGAGCGCATACATACTGTTTTGGGAAATGTACATATTTGCTTTCTTGCCAAGAGTTATACGAGAAGGTTGATACCGCTCATCATCCACTCATGCCTGCATGGTAAATATGAAGCTATAGCCAGCAGCCAGTTAGCTTAGCTTAGCTTAGCTTAGCTTAGCATAGCAAGCTTGGAAACAGGGGGAAACAGCTTGTCCTGCTCTGTCCAGAGGTAACAAAATCCACCTACCAGCACCTCTTCAGCTCATCAATCCACATGTTACATCTTGTTTCTTTTATTCTTATAATAAGCGTTAAAATGACAATTTGCCGTATTACAGTGGGTTAAGTGTCTGACTAGTTCTTGTCAGTGAGCCGAAACTTCCTGAAGCCTCTGTTGGTTTCCTGGCAACTGGTCCTGGCCAAGAAATAGTCTGAATTGTCAATTACACTTCAGTTCAGTGTGTGTGTGTGTGTGTGTGTGTGTGTGTGTGTGTGGAGAGTAGAGGAGAGGAGAGGAGAGGAGGAGTAAAAGACAGTGCCTGTGGCAGCAGCTGATGTGAGCACTGTGTCGGTAATCAGAAATGACATGTGCGTCTAACCTGGTTTGGGATGCTGGGATTGGGTCTCCCTTGGGGGGCAGGAGGGGTTTAATTTGTGGATTTGTGCAGGCTTGGCTTGGGTGGGAGGGGGTGTGTGCAGTGCAGTGATGGGGTAAAAAAGATGGGTTTGTGCTTATAAAGGGAGGGTGGTAACCCTAAACCATCTGCTGTTTTTCCAAAGCTGTGAATACATAGTGTGTGTGTGTGTGTGTGTGTGTGTGTGTGTGTGTGTGTGTGTGTGTGTGTGTGTGTGTGTGTGTGTGTGTGTGTGTGTCTCTTTAGTCACAGATTTTTAGGGTTTTCTTCCAAAATAAGACTAAAATAAGAGTTAATTTATTATCTTTGTAAAAATAAATGTTTTAAAAGTGTTTGAGGACAGGAATCATTCATGCAATGATTGACTTCAGGAAACAAAATGATTTCTCCAACATCTTGGAATGAAACTCTATCTGTTAATAATAATGCTCACAACGTCATACATTCAATGCCTTGCCTAAACTAAATGTAACAGCCTGTAACAGACGCAGTCATTCACAAAACTTTATTAGAAATGATGCAGCGAGCAGCGAGAGACTTTCACTGCCAGTACCTGAAATAACTTTTCCAATCTGCGTGCGTGCGTGCGTACTCCACATACAGCACACAGACTAACAGCTGTTTGTGTTGTGCCCCCCCCCAAGTGCGGTCAGAGCATGGTATCCGCTACGTGAAGCTGCCCTCCGCCTCCAGTACATCTTCGGTGCTGCGGTTTCTGGAGAACATGTGCCAACATCTGGAGAGTGACAGTCTCTTCAGCTCGCAGCCCTTTAGCCCCTTCAGCAACAACTCGCGCTTCTACAACAGGACCAAGTCAGGTGGGCAATTGTGTGGATGGAGTTACTGCAACGGTAGGATGTGAAGAGCAAATATATTAAAAAAGGGGATGGTTAGAGGGTTTAGCTGTTGGCTCACTTACTATGAGCAGAAAACTTAACTTAAATGAGCTCACTGGCGACCAAAAAAACAATAAATTGTCACTGAGGTTGTAACATATGAACTATTTTAAAACTTTGAAGGCTTAACTTTTGTCCCACCTCTGTTCCTCTAGCCTGTTTTATATTGATGTTCTTTTATCAGTCTGAAAAGCACAAAAGATAAATAAATATATATATATAGCATTTAACAAAGAAAGCTCTCATGAAAGTTTATGTCAAAGACAGAAGTTGGTAGAAAGTTAGATCATGTTCCCAGGATAAAGTAGTTCTTTTTGTGCCGATCTAAATTGATTAATGAATTTAAGAATTAAATGTTGTTGTTTTTTTTTGAATTGCTAGATGGGGGGGGGATTTTCCCCTACTTGCTCATGAACTGGTGTATTTTGATTTAGGTCTTAATACAGATAAAAGAGTAAACATTTCCTGTTAATAAGATAACAAGAATTGTGCGACCTAACCAGAGGTATGTGCTCAAAGTGCTTTTTACTTGAAGCCTTTTACCTCCATCATTCATGAACATCAGACATTTCCTTCAGAGTAAATCTCCCCCTGAGTCTTCCTACATAAGTCAGTCACGTTATGGCTTTGTGCATAGTCCAGTACAGTTCAACATCTTTGGGTTTTCTATTTTCACACGGCACTAACGCTATCTCTCTCACCCTTCCTTAAAACAGAACCACTGTCCCAACCTGAGAACAGCCTGTCCAATGACGATTCCACAAAGGATCCCGCTCCCAGCACCCGCCCCCCTCACACCGCATCGGACTACAGAGCAACAAAGAAGGAGCGGCCATATTACCCTGGACACACACACACGCCGCCACCCCTAAGACGGGTCAGCTCCAACCCAACCGAACTTGGCCAGATGTGTCCACCCAGACGAGTGGAGGGTAAGGTTAAATACACACACACACACACACACACACAGATCTAATTCTTGACATTTTATTGATTAACTATAAAATAATTTTACACTGGCAAATATTCTTAAGTTTGTATCCCAAGATTGTACTATTTTAAACAATGCCCCTCTGCCCAGAACTATGGACATTCAAGAAGAGGATCGTGATTCTGTCCCCTAACAGTCCATCTCCCTCCAGTTGACCGTGTTTCAGCAGCAAAAGCTTTTCTTAATTAACATGAGATTTCCCCTCCATTCATTTTAATTTGGCTGACATTTTTATAGAATTCAAAGCGTCATTAGCGTCTGACCATAACACTGATAAAACGGAGTATCTATTTGCACCCCTGGTCACACAGCTGAGCTATTCACACCCCTGTGACATAACAATCTTCCATGACTGCAGAAACTGGCATATTAGGAAAGTTTTGTCTCTAAATTGAATTTCTAGCGGAAAATGGATACAACCATTAGTTTGTTAGTTAGTACCTATTTTTTGTATACAGTATGGTTACCTAGCAACCGAGGCTTGAAGACACCAAGTGGTAAACAGTTGTACACTGCTAGGTGAGTGGTTAGAATGTTGAGCCTTGGTCTGGTAGTCTGGAGTTCGATTCCCCAGTGTGGAGATCTTATTTTTTTCATTTTGGATTGGATAATTTGCATGCAATTGCGCGAGTCAGGGTCCGCAAACGCAAAACAATTTTTGCAGGGTGGTAGGGGAAGACTCATGAATATGCCTGCTCTGGTTGGGTTGGTTAGGTTTAGGCAAGAGGAGTGGGATTGGTTATGGTTAGGGTAAGAATGTCAGGGCGATAATATTCCAAAAAGGTGTAATACATGAGTAGTATGGATAACTGTGTGTAAATATATGCCAAGGTACTGTAAATGCACAGGGGTGCAAATAGCATACATTGATATTTGTACCAGACGGGGTATTAATAGAACACATTGCTGTGTGCACCGGCGGGGTAAAAATAGCATTCATTTCTAATTGCACCAGGGTACGAATAGCATACACTGCTAATTATACCAGGGTTGCAAATAGCCTCACCCTAAATAAAATTATAGGCAGAAGGTATATTATTTGATAAAGGTTTGATTTGGTTTTCCTTTTTTTGGCTCGCACTCACACTTTACAGCAGCTAGCTCAACAACAGGCCCAGACCACATGAAACAGGACAAGGAGGGTTCAGGGAACGACGCCTCCACCTGGTCAGTTGATGATGTCATGCGGTTTGTCCTAGAGGCTGACCCCCAAACTCTCGGCCCGCACGTCGAACTGTTCAGGAAACATGTGAGTATTTTTAATTGTATGAGCTGTCTTCTGTCCCGTTTAAATATTAAACAAAACAAAAAAACTGAGGTTTTAGTCTCCATGCTCAAAGCATATCTAACTGGAATTTCCACCATTCGATGCCTTAATCAAGTCATCGTCATTTTGATGGAATTGTTCTGAGAGGACGCGTTTGCGTTTTCAATGCACCCCTGCTGACAGCGTGCTCCTCTCTCCGCAGGAGATTGATGGCAAAGCTCTGATGCTGCTGCGCAGTGATGTCATTATGAAGTACATGGGACTGAAGCTGGGCCCGGCGCTCAAACTCTGTCATCACATTGAGAAGCTGAAACAGACCAAACAATAGAGGATGAAGGCACTCTCTTTTCTCACTGGCAACTTAACACACACACACACACACACACACACACACACACACATACACATACACGTACTTTTCTACAGGGATGTAGTGCAGTGTAAAGCCACCTGAACCAGGGTCATAGCTAGCATTGAGGACACTGAGGTCAAGCCCTCTGCATTCTTTTTCTGTGTGTGTAGTTGGAGGTTGCAGGGAGCTTGCAAGTACAAACTTACACACAATGGTCATTTTATGAACTGATCCCAGTATTTTTTTTAATAAAGCAGTTTAAATCTGACTACTTTTTGGCCAACAAATAAATAAATCAATATTTTTTAGGTTTTGAAACAACATTTAGACCATCATGCTGTGAAACAAAATTAACAGTTAACTGACTAACCAGAATATCCATGTAATGAAACACATTTGAGATTTTTCATTTCCAGTCAAATTATTTTGAGGGTGGTGTGGTGTACATCAGGGGACTTATGGCCTCAGTATTGCTAAACTCCTGGCTATGACTCTGATGTGAAATCACAGATCACAATTTACTTTTACATTCAAACAGATACATAGTACATTCATTATTTGCATTAGTGTAATTGGTATCAGATATCTCAGCATTTGTTTATGTTAGTGTGTTTTTGCTTCATTATGAACAACTGGAGGCCATAATTTATCAATCTTTTTATTTACCAGCCATTCTGTAGGATTTGCAGCTTTATCTCTTTGGATATCCGGCTGTTAGAGTTTTTTGGTTAGAATTTCAGGATGGACACTCTCCTCTCCAGATTGGAAAAGTTAGTTCAGGTACTGGCAGTGAACGTCTCTCGCTGCATCATTTCTAACAATGCAATAAAGTTTTGTGAATGACTGCGTCTGTTACAGGCTGTTACATTTAGTTTATGCAAGGCATTGAATGTATGACGTTGTGAGCATTATTATTAACAGATAGAGTTTCATTCCAAGATGTTGGAGAAATCATTTTGTTTACTGAAGTCAATCATTGCATGAATGATTCCTGTCCTCAAACACTTTTAAAACATTTTACATGATTGTATTATGCTTTGACAGTCACACTATCAAACACACACACACACACACACACACACGAGATATACACTTAAAATGACTGGAATAAATGCTGACAAGGCCATTGACTGTCTAGTTTGAGTGTTGTACAGAACGTTAAAGTGCTCCTGAGAGAGTACATGATGGGGAAACTGTTTTGTATAAAGTCAAGCCAAAAGGTTTTTTTTATATATCATTTTGTACTGTAACAAAGTGTATGAACCTGAGCGTAAGTGTAATCAAAGTTTTTTTCTGCCTGAAATAGTTTTTGTGTGCATCATGAAATAACTACCTACAGGACAATTCTGTGTCTGAGTAATTATTTACATGTCTCAAAGTTTTATCTGTTTTTTGATGGCAGAAATACTAATTTTCTGAACATTTCAGAAGCATTTTCTAACTAAATCATGTGTGTTGTAGCTGCATTCTCACTGTTGCTCTCCTGTAGTGGTAACAAGTTGATACTTGAAACCATCTTGCTTTAATGTAAAACTCAGGTTTTAGAGTTGTTTTGTAGAAGATGTTTTACATCATTAGCATGTTGTGTCCATTACTATGACATAAAGGGACTGCACAATAACTATGTATGTTTTTATGCCTTGTCATCTATCACTCCGTAGCCTTTCATATGTATATATACACAACTTTTTACTGTAAGTTCAACAAAAAATGTTTGTTGATTATGTTTGATATGCATTCACACATTAAACATTTGTTTACATCATCTAAATTATTGAGACCCCAGCACAAGGCCACCATGGTAGCTACTAACACATGTTTTTTTATTTAATAGCCTAGTCCAGTGGTTCTCAACCTTTTAGACTTTTGAGAATGTCTACTTGCAACCCATCATCATTACTTGCATATGTTTATGAGTTATGACCAAATTGACCAAAGAGGTTTTCATTACTTGTTGTATTTTAGAGGCCTAAATAGGAAAACAGTAGCCAGTAATCAGGAGTTCCAAAATTTAGAACATCTGAAAAATAGTAATATCATTTTTTTGTAGTATAAAAGTATTTGTTTTGCTCTCTTATCTTGGGAATCATCTCAAGAGCCTCCCTGTTTTTTTCTTGTAGCCCCTCAGGGGGTCCCAGGCCCCTAGGTTGTGAACTTCTGGCCTTGTCAGTTGAATTGATTCCCACAGTGAAAAGATTGGGGACAAGAAGAGAAAAAGGGGAATAAGGGATAAAAGAAATAATACATACATGCAAAAGAAAAAACATTAAAGAGCACTGGCAGAGGTCAATTTCCTTTGTGTGTGTGTGTGTGTGTGTGTGTGTGTGTGTGTGTGTGTGTGTGTGTGTGTGTGTGTGTGTGTCAAAAGGACCAAAGATGTCTTACTTAAGGAAAGTGACAGTCCAATAGGAATCACAGTTCAAATAGCTCATCAGCAGCGCTCAGAATAAACAGGGTAATTATGATTCATGTTGCAGACTCTTTAGGAATGGTATATGTTGTTTCCTGGTTAAGCACAATTACTGCACCACATGCTTACAATTATTTATGTGATAAACAACATTAAACACATAGTATGTGTAGCTTTAAGGAAACCATCTCCTTGCCATGAGGCTCTGGGACAACCTCAATAACTTTTTTATTTCCGGTAATATATAGAGCTCTAAGAGAGCAAATTAAATGAAAATATATGTAATGATGACTTTGTGGACTAAGTCCCTGTGAATGAGTATCTTTCGTTGAGATGTTAGTCTGATTGGTCCTGTCTGGTTTAAATTAAGTGTAAACTCAGAACCAATATGGCAGCTGGCTGAGTCAGGCTAACTTCTTTGTATACTTATATATTGTTGTTAATTTGAATTCGCAAGTTATCAAATAATGTAAAAGCATACAGGAGCAGAAAATGGAAATACTCTTAAGCACAGTACTTGAGTAAATGTACTTAGTTACTTTTGATCACTGCTGGTATCATATCATTCTGATAATATCTTAATGTTGTTAAGTTAATTATGACAATCTGCTCACTGAACGTATGTCATTAGTTGATGTTACAGTCGAGTTTGTTAAAGAGGGGCACCTGGAGTTTTAGGCAATCTTTTATCTATGGCATTATGAGGCTAACGCATGGGCTAAAGGCTAGCGTTTCGGCGTGCTCACTGCTCACATAAATAAACGGAGAGAGCGGTGAGAAGACATCGGTCCTCATCCTCAAGTTGTAGGCTACTACCAGAGTAAGTCTAACCAAAAATAGTCTCTGGTCTAACTTACACACAACAACTCTTAAACATGGACACAAGTTAGTTATCTAAGTTTGTTAGATAGGTAGCTAGTTATCTATGGGCAGTTAAATCCAGGTTAAATCATGTTAAACTAGCTAGCTAGCTAGTCAGCTGATGACTTGTGTTGCTAGGAGACAGCTGCTAATGGTTACGATATAGCTAAGTATGCACAGGTGTGTGTAGTGTTAAGAATATCTAAAATACGTGTTTGTTCTGATTTCTGGAGGAAGGAGGAGAGGCTGAGGTCGAATTGAAAGTTAACTAAAAGGTTTAATAAAACATCACGATGAAAACAACAGTCAAAACACAAATGTTACACTGCAGCTGACAGCGGACTGATCTCATGCTTCTCCTTGCGGAGTTACAGAAGAACAGTACTGAGACATTCCCCGGATCATACATTTATTCCCCTACATCTGGGTGGTTTCTCAAATGAAATCTTCCCCTATTAGTCAGATGTCTCTCAAAAGAAAAGTTGTATGTTCCTGAGGCTACACCCGGTCACAGGATCTTACTGAGACGGTGTCAATTGTTTCCAAACTACAGCAATACTCGTTCTTTGTCTTAATCACGTCTGGGTCAACTGGCAATGGCTCTCAAAGTTGTTTAAACAATAAGTCTTTCTAGCGCTTTTACATTTATGCTAAATCAGCAATGACCTAATCAATTCTTTAGAAGCTACAGACGGTGTGAGCCAGACCAATGCTAATCAGTGTAGTTATTTGATTAGATCTAGCAAGTACAGTGTTTTCAAAACATAAGCCGGGTTTTAACTTTTTAACTTCAACAGTAGATTAACTATTTATTTATGTTTTCCTCTCTTTCTATTTTCTTAAAAACAACTATAATTTTCCTGGGGGGAGTTGGCTTAATAACGTCAACGAGATCAGTTAGCAAAGGAAGAGCGCAAGATGCAGTTACAAAAACTAGCTAGGAAATGGACCTTGAGGTAAGATTTGTGTTTGTCAAAGTACAGTTTTGAAGCGTTTGGGGCAAGGTTAAGTCTTATCTCAACTCAGGTCTCGGGTCCCTTTTAAGGACAAGTTTAAGGCTTACCTTTCAAAGCTGAGTTTTTCGCATTTGAGACTGAGACCAAGTCAGTTTAATGCAAACAATGTGTGGTTGTCCAAAGCCTGCCAAATAGAATATTGTTTTTTTTTTTTTTTCAAAACTTGAGATCTGATTTTTCTTTTTGCTCTCCGGTCATTTTAAAGTCATGTGTCAGTAAGTTAAACGTACAATATGTAACTTTTTGCCGCTAGGGGTCTCTCAACCAAAACAATGGACGGTAAAACTGGACTTTTGATGAAGTTGTGAAGTTGCGTGGAATTATGGGAATTTTTAGTGTTAAACACCTTCGCTGCCGGTTAGAATCAGAATGCATCAGTTCACGGATGAGGTTACCCATTCAAGTTTATTCACGTTACGTTTATTCATGTTATTCTATTAAAATAGCTGCAGTTTCCCCAACATAATTACGTTTTTCTTGATTAGATTTTTATTTGTAGCTGACCAGTTAGCTAGTGAGCCAGCAAGCTAACAGTAGCCAGCAGCTAAAACACAAAATATTTCACATATCAATGTCACCTTTTGGATGGTTTCAACACTGGGGCGGACGGGGTTTGTTGTAACACTAGCAAGCTACTAAACGAGGCTGAGAGACGGGTGTGGGTGGGGATTGTCGGAGAAATCTCCGCGATAGCAAGCCAGGACGTTCAATGCCTGTTGTGCAGCAGCAGAACATCTCCCAGCTGCCCGGAATTATCTCCCCTTCACTTTTCAGTAATCTTAACTTTTCGTTTTGGTGCTTAACCCAACTTTTTTTGGGTTAATTTAGCTAACCGTAAAGACAGCTAAACGCGAAGGGGGGAGAAATACACATACACCTGTAGCGCTACGGAGATGTAGCTAGCTATTGCTATGGATGGCCGCTGTTGTGACTCGGTGCTGGGTCTGATAGTCTGTTTCCCGACGTTTAATTAAACTGCTGTTAGCGTCGTAAGCACCAGGCACTGGAGATAAGTTCTGGCCGGGGGTTGCTGTAATGGAAGTAGCTGGCTGATAGCTGACTGGGGGCTAACGGTAACTAGCTAGCTTTATGTCCCGGGGCTGTCTACTTTGGCTAAATTAGCATTAGATTAATCGTCTATCTATACAGCTAACGTTAACGTTACTAGTGAAGTTATTCGTGGGTTAGCTCAGTCCTGTTAGCTGTGGTCGAAACAGTCATACTAAAAATAACTATTAGCGTGTTGAACGATGTTGTAACCTCAATTTTACCCACAAAGCTTTAGCATCAACGTTAGCACATTGTAGTAACGTCAAGCTGGTATCGATATTGAACTTTCAAAATAGATAAGGTCTCTGTTGTATTACTGTGATAAAAAAGTGGGATATAATTAATCACAAAATGATGCTGTATGGCAAAAAAAAGCAGTATTACGGTTACAAGTATTTTTTTTCTGTGACATTGTATGATTTACAATTACTCCTGAACGTATCATCTTGGTGCCAGTGTTCTGACGGAAGTTAGAGTAACTGGTGGGTAAAAGGTTATATGACGCCACTGACGGGCGACTAAAGGAAACGTGCCGTGTCTGAAAATAAAATAAAAGATTTCTCTGGGTTTGACATTTGGTGGAAACATTTAGGATAGTGTAAGAACACAACTCATAAAAATATATAACATAGGTATGGTCATTTTTAGACATTTTAAAGCAGAAATGTTACATATTGTACCTTTAAGTCTCAGGACAGTCAAGTGTCAAGTCCAGTCTCAGCTCTTCATTTAGTCTGACAGTCTTCTTAACAAGGCAGCTTGAGTCAACTCTTGACTCAAGCTGCCTTGTTTAGAAGTCATAATTATGACACAACCTTAATTCTTTTTTCTTTTCTTTTTGGGAAAGCATTGTTTTTTTTTCCATTGGCAAATACTGTCAATTCAACCAGAATGAATCTGAGTTGGATTTTTTTTCAAATTATGGATCCTTTATATACAGAATCTGACCAATAGCTTCAGTTTAAGGAGAAATACTGCAGTTGAGACTCAAACTAGACAACATTAAACCTCTGCCATCTAGTGGAGAGATTCTCAGAGTGCACTTTGTTCTGATGGGGAGGAAATGAAGTGTCACACAAAAGGCCTTCCGTTTTAACGCAATCACATTTATTGGCTTTTTTTTTCTATGCACAGTTACTAAGCAGCCTGATGAGCTGTTAAAATGAATTAGATATAGAATAATGGAATTTTCACAATGTTGTAACCCCCCCCTCCCAAAAAAATAAATACAAGACTGAAGGTGTTGCACAGCTCCAAAATATACAAAGGCTTGGAAATAATCATGTAAACTTAGAAAAAAAAACGTTTTTATTTTTATTTTATTGATTTATTTTACAAAAGAAAGAATTTGAAACATTTTTTTTTCTTTAAAAACTTATTTACAGGTTTATACAAAAATACAAAAGTGATTTTAAATCTGTTAAGTCCTAGCTAGTTTTAAACACGAAGCCTCTTTTAAATAGATAGTTACACTGTGTCTTCAACGTATTTTTTTCAGTTCTCTGTCAAATATTTCTATTTCTGTTTAGTGTTATTCCATACTGTACACCTTTTTAAGGAAAAAAAAAAACATCCAATGGTTGTTGTCACACTTCCCGTTAGGGCAAAAATGCGTGCAGACATTTGAAAACAAGTTGGGACCAAGAATCTATAAAAGTTATAGATTCTTGTTTTGTTCCCAGGCTATTGAGGACTGAGGTTTGAGACGGCTAAATGAACAAGAGTCTGCATGGCAACCTCACAGTTTGTCTTTCTAATCAAATTGTGTCAGTCAATCATCTATCCACTGCTTTTACAAATAAAGTAAACAGGCTTAAAATACCTCTATAGCATCGGTGCCAGGTACAGTACGGAAAAATCACACTTAACAAATTGTCAAATACTTTTGAGTATTTTTCTTTTTAAACTTTTAAATAGCATTGCAGTCACATTGCATTTTTGATGTAATACTATATCAAGCTTACTGATGTTTATTTTAACTATCAGTAAAAATGTTTTGTTGGAATCAAAAAATTCAGCAATGAGTCAAAAGTAAAGACACATTTTTTGATCTAATTAAATTAGTTTTTGGGTTTATAAATGGTTGTTCCATTTCTATGATTTTTATTTGTACATTTTTATCCAAAGCGGCTTTTCCAGATATGCACTTTCTCCTGGGAAATATTTCTCACTCCCAACTTCCACAACTCCAGCAACTCAGTGCCAAAAGTGTTCATATTCTCCATCCAGACAGATTCTGTCATTTTCTTTACAGTCTCTTATACGTATGATTGTCCAGTGAGTAGATATACAGTACAAGATAAACCCCTGTTTGTGATCACGACTATACAGAACAGAATTAGCCAGACAGTTTGTACATCTATCGAACACATTATTGAACTTTAACATTTGAACGGAAAATACAAAATCTTTTCTCGTGGTAAGGAGACATCTCTCAGATAAAAATAATGATATGGTTGTGTCCTTTTCTTCTTTTTTTATCTTTACTTATTGCATGCGATAGAAAACACAACAAATAAAACAATGAACAGGAACAAGTGCGCTTCAGCAATATGGGTATGATGAATGTAAAATTCTAGTAATCATTTCACAGCTTTTTATCCTCTCCATCTTACACAGTGTCAGTTCTGCAATTCAGATTCGCTGAGTGTATATCTATCTATCTGTCTATCTATCTATCTATCTATCTATCTATCTATCTATCTATCTGTAGCATTTACAATAAAACAGTAATATGCTTGCTGAGGTATTCACAGAATACAGTGAATGGTTTCTACTGAAGTACGGTATCTGAATGTAAGAAGTATGTGTTGTGTTTGCTGTGAGAGGCAGGTGAGAGTCAGACTTTCCACTGATGATAGTTTGCTTTTGTAACACACTGGATGCTCTACATGTGTAACATTTATTGGAAAGTTGCGAAAGATTTTTTAACTCCAAACCCATTGTTGGTTAGAAAAAGGCTGCAGCAATGCAATGGATGCATTGCTTTTAAGATTGGTTGTACAGTATGTAGTCCTTTGCCCTTCTTGTCACCTATCTTTCAGATTTTGTGATATGAAGATTGGAGGGTAAGACAAAATTGTGTACAGCAGCCACTGGGTTGAGCTTTCACCTGTCTAATGCTACTGGGTCAGTGCAAATGAAGGAGAGGCAACAAGGAGAGGAGAACAGTGTACATTGTTAAGATTGATGTGTGATGTTGTCAGTGAGACCTGTTCTTCTATGCTACACTCAGGTTGATTCCCTATAAAATGTCTGCTTGTTGTTTTATATAGATATTACTTTTTAATATTCAGTACAAATATACATATGCAATTTCATTATAAGATATATTTTCTTTTCAAGGAATATTCTTGAAGAATCATGAAGTGCAAAAGTGAGGTTGGTTCTTGGAAAGCTTTCCAAATTCACCTCTAGTCAAACCGATTGAGGACCTTCTAAAGCATTTTTACCGTCTGCACTTAATGGTATCTTTAAAACTGCTTTGAAATGCACCTTTTCCACTTCAAGTCAGCACAGCAAGACTGGCCAGCCACTGGAAAAGCTGTAATCAGTCTAAACATACTAGATTTCAAGGTTGGGTTTAAGTAACTATGTGATTGAATTCTTGCGAACATGGTGCAGGTCCATGTATATGTGCAGTTTCTTATAAATGCCTTGCTTATAACCACCTCTAGTAGAGAAAGGCCACTGTGCGATTGTCCAAAATTAGCCTGTATCTTTAACAAATGGGCCCCATCTAGGTGCAAGCCCTTGCTCCTTCTTGTTAGACACTCAAATCCGAGACAAATCAATTTAGATCACTGGCAATGTAATACAAATGTCACTAAAACCTTTCACAGTGAAAGATTAAATATTCTTATGATACAAAGGAACCACAGACATGTCGACAGAAACCAGGATCCAGGGGATGTTTCCATATAGGGTCATGCAACATGGTGAAACTTCATCATGTTCTGAGGCGCATTTTTACAAAAATACATGCATCATGTTATCTTTTTGGATATAATTAATGTGAAGAAATATATGATTGGCTCTGTGTGTAATACTCTCTATGCCAGGTCTGCAAATGGAAATATAGTAGATAAATTGGTGCTGTGTTGTTAGTAACTTCCACAAGGAAACAAGCCTTGCATGTTGGCAGGAATATTGAGGATGGACTCTGGGAAGTCTGGCCAATGCTTTGGGCACCAAAAGTTGAAAGAATATTAAATTTCATAAGAATTTTTTGTTTTAATAAGAAATCAATTCCTCAGCGACACACACACACACACCCACACCATTCAAACACAAGAAGTATAAATATCATTGGATGTTGCATGACTCGTTCATGCACACGCTATACTCCACAAAATGTATTTTCTTATCATAATTTACCAAACATTTGGGCCTTTTTTTATTTTTAATTTAAAAAAAGACATATTGATCAAAATAGGTCTTAAGTCTGGCTCTTTTAACTATGAGTGAGCTATTCTTTTGATAATACAGTATTTAGGTATATCCTCAATGTTTTCACAATCCCTTTATCATTCAGTATCTCACAACACTATCTGACACCCTTAAATAGAATAGTAGATCCAAAACTGGGTGCATTTTAGCAACAGTCAGATTTTGTATGTCACAAGAACTACACTATTGGCCTTGATGGCACACCTATCCACGATTAGAAAAGTAGAAGAGACCATTTCAAATGTATGACACAGCTATCTCTCATCAGGTGGTTTTATGATGATCTATCATCATGGGGGCTCCCATCTGAGTTCTCTGTCTCCCCTTCAGAAATGGCTTGCATGGGGGCTGTATAGAGGCGGCTGCGTGTACTGTAGCGACTGCTGTTGGCTACAGGGGGGATCCGAGAACGTCCCTGTCGAGACGCAGCTGACATAGGCATGGTTTTGGGGGTGAAACTCTCAGAGTTGGCTCTCGGGAAAAGGCCTGGTATCTGGATTGGGTCCAGGCCAGAAATGTGGGGATCTTGGAGTGTAGAGGATAGCTCCTCAGCCTGTCTAATGGCCCCTTCCTGAAGGGGGTCCCCTGGGGTTTTAGGGGTGATAGGGCTCTTCAGAATCTCTGTAGCTGACATGCGGTAGCTGGAATCAGACCTGCTACCTTTCTTCAGCAACAGGAGTTTAAACTCCTCGTTGGACGTACTGGATTTCTTGGCGCTGCGGTAGATTGGCACAGGGGCTCGTTGTGACCCGGCAGCAGTGGCTAAGGTGGCTGGGATGTTGAGAGGAGGAGCTGGCGGGATAATAACAGTGGAGACAGGGGTCACTGGTGCTGCAGGGCAGAGACGAGACTTTGCGTTTAAGTCTCCTGAATCTTTACGGCCCAGGACCTTTCTCTTGGATCTGAATGAGGAAATCACAGGACAGTCCTAATTAAGATTTAGACAGTGGCTTAACAAGGATAGACAAAATCACATGACAAATAAATATACAGTTCATGCAGTATATACACTGTTAACAGGGAGTCAAATAGATTGACCACCAATGCAAAATTTACAGCACCTGTGTATCATGGCAAACAGGTCCTCAGTTGTACGGGTCTTGTTGGGTGATGTGATAATAATGTCATCATCCACTTTGGTGTCATCCATCAGAGGGGAGAGCGAATTGTCACTGGGCGTGGAATCTGCAGCACAAAACATCCCTATCACATGTCATCTGGTTGTCTGATCATTTAGTATACAATTGGTGAAATAACCATCCTTTTAACCCTTCTGTCTGTTTATATTACAGGCTACTACATGATTAATCAGCTGTTGTAGCAGCTGTTGGTTCTTTTTTACATAAATTAATAGTGGAATGTTTCAGTGTTTTCTGTGATCTTTACAAAATTGTACTCATCTGCCAGAAGAATTTAGCTTACCTTTACTGAAGTAATCCTCAGTGTCGGGAGTGGTGGAGTCATCTTTGCTCTCCTGTGGCTGCTGCTGATGGGCACTTCTGGTAGCACCTGATGTCACTTCCTCCTCTTCTTCCTGCTCTTCATATCCTCCTCTCCTTGCATCGCTGATTAGGTAAGGATGCGATGTCTCCATTGTGGTACCAGGCACTTTGACTGGACTAGCCCAGGGCCCTGAGTCTGAGTGGGATCCCGCAGCAAATTCATACGCTGGAGGAGGAGGGTGGTCCGATCGCATGCCTCCTCTGGAACATGCAGCCCTCTGTGGCTCTTTCAACTGCTCTTCCTCTTCCTCCTCATCGTCTTCATCATCATCATCATCATCATCATCCTGGGAGAACGAGCGCTCCCCCAAAACCCTAAACTCAGGGTGGGCATGAGCAGAATGTGTGAGCCCTCTGAACTCTGTGTGCGAGTGGATATGTGTGTGCAGATCCACAGGCGAAGGGTGGGGGGCACGTGGCACGGGCCGATGCAGGGGTGAGCTGTCCTCTAAGAGTTCTGATGATTGGTCCACTCGGGTCCTAAAAGCTGTCATAGCCCAGAAAGTTCCAAGTCCATAGCGATCCTGTCTGAGTAGCAGGCTTTCATAGGATGGAGGCCCATCAGGATGGCGGCCAGGGGGAGGTGGTGGCAAGTGTTCAGGGGAGGAGGTGTGGTCATGAACTGGGGGTCTTGGAGGTGGTCTGCGAGGAGGGAGAGGCCTTGTGTTAATAGGTGGTGGAGCCAGAGTAGAACCACTAGGAGGACATTTGGGTCTTGTAGCGGTCTCTCCACAACTTGCTGTTTCCTGGTCTGCAGTGGTAGCACTGTCTGTAGATTGGCTAATAGGATGGAGCTGCACTGAACGAAGAGCAGATGGAGTTATCACCAATAGATTGGAGCTGGGAATTGTTAGAGCAGAGTTTGAGCTTGGAGGTGGGTTGGCATTTGATGCTTCAGGGGCCAACAACTTTGTTCCAGTGGCTAAAACATTTGCAACTCTGTGTTTGCTGTGGTGGAGCGTGTGCATGTGGTGTGTTCGGTGGGATAGCGTGTGTCTGACATAACTACCATGAAGAACATTGAGATCAAGTTGAGAAGGTGGAGGTGGGAAGTCTGGGTCTCTTTTATAGCCAGCGGAAATGGAAGCTCCATCTCTAGGGAAGTGCTGCAAGGAAGAGAGAGAAGACTTCCTCTCGGGCACTTTGGGCTTTCTCTTGCCAGTTGAGGGAGACAGTGGTCCTGGGAAGAACGCTGCCGAAGATGAGGGCAAGGTTGATGTTGGAGTCTCTGATTGGCTGGAATAGCCACTTGATGGGGAGGCCAGGCCAGCCAGCTTTTCAGGTGACCCAAGTTTGAAGTCTCCAGGTGGGAGAGGTGGACTAGTTGCCCTGGTCTCTGAAGCCTGGACAAGGGCCTGGTTTTGTGTTTCTGAGGAGGAGGAAGAGCTGTCTGGTGACTTGATACACTCCATGACGGTAGTGCCTGTAGCTGTGCTTGAGTTGGACATGGACATGTACTCACCATTGTTGGACTTAAGGTCAGTGTTGTGAAGCCACAGGTCTGCATAGTCAGATTGCACAGCGCCCTCATCCTTAAATGAGTGTGTATCTGCAGAGCTGAAGGACATGGGCTCTACTATGTCCACGGTTTCACCCAGTCCCCTTCCCCAAGTTCCCAATGGTTCTGCCACTAGACAGGATGTCTGTAGTGGTTCTGGAGCACCTCCAAGCTCTAGCTCCAGTTCCAGCTTCATATCTGTGGAAGACAAGGTAAGCTCTTGTTCACTAACCATCTTTGGTTTATCCTGATCTGCCTGTGTGTCTGTTCCAACATCAACTCCACTACAGGTGTTTTTCAGTGAGGAGGTCCGTTTGGGTGGTGGAGGTTTGACTTTTGGTTTCCTTAGCGGACGACAGGTCCTTCCCAGGGTCATAGTACCTGCTCTGAAGTCAGCTGAGGGCTGGGAGTAAACTCCATGTGATAGTGGTGCTGCCACAGTGTTGGATTGGCCATAGTCATGCCCTGGGTCTGCATAGTTATACATGTATCCTCTGTAACTCTGATTACACTCTCCAAAATGCAGAGAAGATGAATAGAAACCCTCTGAAACCCCTGTATTAGATAGGTAATAAGAGCTAGACTCTTTTTCAGTGTTGCTGGTCTTGTCACCGAAACACGGTTGGTCTTGTAGACCTTGTTTGGAGTTGTACTCCTGAGCTAACCCATGGCTCTGGTTTAGATTTTGGGTTTGGTCAGGGTCTTGATCTGGATCAGTCTGGTCTTGATCTGGAGGGTATGTCCACTCCCCCTCACTGGCCGTACTGACCCCTGCATCGTCCAGCTGGTCTGTTGCTGAGGATGTGAACGAGCTTGACCTGTGGCCCTGGCCCTGAGGTCTAAGGTCTGAGTGGTATGAGGGATCCAGAGAGAATCCCTCATCAATGGCATTGGGCACAGTGTTGAGTGACAGCTCCGAGTCGCAGTGGGATGAGCCTGTCAGTGGTGGAGAAGAAGGCGGGGGGATGGTTTCAGATGTCTGAGAGGGGCAGGTGGAGCTGGAACCACTCCAGTTCCCACTTGACGACTGGTGGTCCTCCTTGTGGTCCACATGGCTGCCTAGGACTCCTGTTGTAGAAACAGAGTGAATAGGGCTGCTGAAAGTATCTGAACTCGATGAGATCTCACAGCTGCCCATATCAGCCTTGCGGGGCATGCGAGAACGACCCCTCTCCATCCAGCTGTGCTCTGGGTTCCCTCCTCCACCTCCTCTGTCTCTATCCCCAGATCGCTGCAACCTTTTTAGGCTTCCAAGTTGCAGTGGCTCAGGGGCTGCCTGGTCATCTGTGCTCTCTTCTTCATCCTTCATCATCATCATCTTCATTCTTGGACTAGGGCCAGGTGGAATAAAGTCCTCTGCTTCATATGGTGACAAATCCTCATCTTCATCGTCATCATCATAATTGTCATCGTCATCCTCGTCACTGTCCATCAGACGTCCACCCTCTCGAGGAAGGCTACGAGAACGCAAGCGCCCACCATGGCCTGCAGCACTGGTGTATGTGGAATCTGACTGGTCACCCAGGGAAGAAATGTTGCCTGTTGAATGGGAAAGAGAGGCAGGGATTCCCTGATGGCCACGTTGGGCTCTGATGCGCCTTCTGGAGGGAGCAGCTGTACCTGACGAGGAAAAGACAGAAGAGAGAGAGCGGAACAGAGGGAGAAATTTCTTAATGTCATGAATGTTGACCAAACCATTCCAAGTTACCATAGTCCTACGTAATTTGAATTCTAGTTTGATGGATCTAGTTTGAAGATGAAAGTATACTAGTCTGATATTTTGCAGCCTTCAGATGGTTGTCCAGTTCAAATGTAGCAATGGCTGCTATCTGAGCTGAGTTATCATCACAGCTATAACTCAAAGTCAAGCATTTTGTAATATAATTTATAGCAGGAATGATTTCAGCAAACTCCTCAACCTAGTCCGTAGCACAAATATGGAAACCAAAATAAAGATCTAAAGATACTTGTCCATTCTCAGAAACTTACATGGTATAAGGAAATCATCTGTCTGGCAGCCAGAGTCGCGAGTGTGATGGAGGTGACCGCTGATTAAGAGGTCTTCCTGACAGAGAGAAAGTTGGTGCGAGTTGGCATGGACAATCACAGTGCGCTCTCTTGCTACGGGTGATTCATCGGAGTCTGAAAGTAAAGAGACAAAGCATGTTGAGTGTTTGTCCTAGAGGTAATGGTAACATTTTACAGGCTAGCTTTATTGCTGAGAATGAGGACCTCCGTTATTCATGTTTAGATTGTAAACAAATCCCCAGCTATGTCACTTTCTGAAAACCACATTATTTGGATGCAAAAACAAAGGTAAGAGCATCTAAAATGTCCAGGCATTATGAAACTGCATGCATGCATAACTACAGATAATAGGTCAAAGCTAAACCATGTAGTAGCTCACAAGTAGCTAGTACAGTTTGGGTAACAGTTTTAATAGACTGCCTAGTATTTTGTTTGCATGTGGTTGTTGCTGCTCCTTTAGCTTGCTCTCATGAACTCATGGCTGTATTAGCAAGGTCACTTCATTCCCAGATCTCAGCAATTCAATTGGAAAAAATATTGTTAAAACCAATAGCAATTTGCCACACCTACAAGATTAAGACCAATACAGTATAATAACCTTAAAATTTCTAGGTGTGCTCTATAACATACCCATGTCCTGTTGTACTCTTTTGGGTATTCCTGTGATAGTCTTCCTCCTCCTCAGCTTCCTTCTCCTCTGAAGAACCGACTGGGAATGGACTAGAGAGCAACGAGCACTTGCTTCCCTGTCAAACCCAACTCCTGCAATAACAACACAGAAGCCATAAGCCATATAAAAAAAATAAAATGTAATATATTCAATTGGATTCCTGGTCATGCAGGCAGTCTGGGTTTGATTCCTGATTGAGCACTGTTGCCTCACAATAAAAAAAGTCCCTGATTGATCCTCACTAGGTCCAACCTTACTCTTGATTTTCCTATTGTTCTTCCTTGTCTTACCTGTGACGTTGATGGGGATGATGCAGGAGGAGATGGAGTGAGAATCGGCAGTTGACTTCTGATCTGATGGTGGGAGGTTTTGCTTGGACCAGTTTGTCTGTTTATCCTGGGTCGAAGGGGCATTGGGGGCTGAGGCCTTGGGTCTGTGGCCTACCAGGACCTCACCACCTTCACCTTCTCCTGTTGAAGTAGCCTGAAGGGAATAGATGGACAGGAGCAACATTATATACTTGTTAGGTACTGATAAAGTCCAAAAGTTTGATACATAAGTTATGTAGTTGGATAAACTAAAAATAATTGTTTACAATGGTGATGCGTGGCATGAAATAGCCACTAGTTTACCATTCCTATAACAGCAGAAGATATCAAATGGCTGTGACGAGTTGAACCTTTAACATTGCTTGTTTTTCATTTTGTGACTTTCGATTAAATAAAATACTATTTTCCAGTCATATTTCAACATTGAAGTCTTTTTAAAAATAGTGTTAAAATCTCGTTCTTGTGAACCTAATATTGTGTACTGTCTCATCTCGTGAGCTGAGTGTCTCGTCATACCCCTATTAATGGCAAAAACAATACCAAATGTAGTGCAGAGTGAAGCTATCAAGAAATAACAAAATGTGATTAACGATAAACGGAAAGTTAAAACAACACAAATGCTTGATACCTTTCTATTCCATGGAATAAAGATGCAACCTTCAAAAGGGGGAAGTGAGTAAAAGCACTCAAACTATGAACACAAAGTAAAGAAAAGACAAAAGGAAAACAAAAGAACAGATGACATGAGTAATCCAAAAGATTAAATCATTATAAATTATAAGATTTAAAGGAATGTCAAAAGGTGAAGGATGAATGCGACAGACAGTTTTTCCAGTTTCCTCTTGCTAACTTAAAATAATCTCCATTTGGTTAAAATCCTGTGTATCCTGTCGACATTAAGAAAAACCTGAAATAATTAAAGGCAGTATAAGTCTGGTGTAGTTGATTGATAAACCTCTCTCTTACCTTTCTTTGGATCGTCTGAATATCTGCTTCCCTCCCTGGCCTCTCCTGTCGCAGCAGGAACACACACACACACACACACACACACACACACACACACACACACACACACACACACACACATTTATACAAACAATTATTGCTGAGTGCAGGTCAAATCGGTGAAGTCCTTCACTAATACAATTAGAAATGTTTTCTTACTGTGTCAGATAATTTCCTTACTTTTCTCTGTATGGTCTGGATCTCTGTTTCTCTCACTGTCCTCTCCTTCAACAGATTCAGACAGAAAGAAATGAAGGTTAAATTAGTGTATTTAAAAAAAAGTTCCAAACATAACTTACCTATAATGTATACCAACATATATATGCTATGGTAAACTGGTACCAATACAATCACATAATAACAGAGAAAAACATTTTTATACTGGAATCAAATTTAGTGCTGTGCATGTTACATGAAACGCCAGACACACAGCAGTGGCTGTACACAGGTGCATACACACAAATCTTATAGCAGGCGTCTACGTGTTAGACATTAACAGACATGAACACAGACACATTTCTGTTTTACCTTCCTGGGTTGATAGTCTAACTCGCGCTCCCTCTCTGCTCTCTCTTGCTGCATGGCAACATCAGAATGAGATATTGTGTCAGTTTATTGTAACACATATTTAATAAGGTGTTAATAAGCACAAATAATATAAGAAAAAGGGACATTTTCCACTTAATTTCCTCTTCACTATTCCATACCTCACTCAAAATGTACAAGACAAACTGTCCAGTTGTTAAGTGGTTCATTTTGTTTACTTGTTTGAAAATGTTCTGAAACCTGCCAGTTTACACCAATGGGACAAAACGAGACGATGTATCATCTTCATAGGAACGACTCGTTCTTCTGTTCTAACTTTCGACTTGAGGCTTTTTTGTAGCTGGATATGTCATTTGTTGCGTCTAAATATGAATGTGGATAACGTTAGTGATAGTGTGATGCATGCTACAGTTGCATTTCTAGTGATGAAACGACCAAAACGTTTTATTTCTCTGATTCACAGCTTTGCTGTTAAGCCACTTGCTCTTTTAAGTCACTCTCTAGCTCGCTTGACCACATTAAATTGCTCGCGGGCGCTCGTTGAAGTTTCAGCCATTCTCTGTCCGAATCTCCGCCATTTCCACTATGACAGTTCGTAACATAGAACTAAAATGTATTATGGATAATTTTATCTATATAGCTATGAAACAAGGATCATGCCATTTTGGCTATATGGGGGTGCTGAATGACTAAATTTTACATAGAACTACCAATAAGTTAATATACACCCTATTATGATATACATATCAACATATTGCTGTAAATAAAAATGTTAAAAGAAAGAAACTTTTAATAAATCTTTTTAAAGTGCGTGAATAAATCCAACACCCGTGACAGATTTAAATTTCACTTTCCATGATCCGTGACCGAACCCCTTCACATGATTCGACGATAGGCAAGACATGACAATTCTGATTCAACTATGTAAATTCTTAGTGAGTGAAACGCCTGAACTGCTTGATTAAAAAATACAATCGCATAATATAGTTACTGCCATTTAAAGGTGCCCTGCCACACATATTTCATTACTTTGTGGTAATGTCTGAAGTTCTACCATGGACTCTGTAACATTTTTTGTGGAACAAATGCCTTGGTTACCATGTTTCAAGCCATTCTAGTTTGGTATAAAAAGCCTACAGGAAGACTCAGCTGGATTTCTGTCAGTTCTCATCAATATTCAACAAGCTAAGCTGTTTTAATCTGATTGGCTAACAACTAGCCAATGAGAGGCTGGCTGTCAGAATCCTTTACCCAGCCCAACTGGGCGAGCTAATTTTATAGCAATGAGCTCAGGCAATATGATGTCAGACTGACCAGCTTTTGTAATTGGTCTGATTTCTCTGCTTATTTCTTTTCAGTGGCTAGAGCTGCCAAAGGAGGTAGCAGTTCATTTTCACATTTACAACATAACACAAACACACATGGACCTGACATATTTCAAAAAATGCAAGTAATTGTATGTGTGGCAGGGCACCTTTTAAAGTAAACAATTTCTGGATAACCTCCCTCTTATTGTTTGATTGTGAGATATGTGTCACCCTTACTGCTCGTGCCAGGCGACTTCTCTGTTGTCGGCGGATGCTGTGTGGTGAGGGGAAGGTGGGCATAGGGGGCGCCACTGAGATAGAGATGGTCACCCTGTTTCTCTCCCGACTCGTGGACCGGTGGTGCTGTTGTTCGTCTGTGAAAACCAAACGCACAAACATGAGAACTCACAATCCGTGTAATTTGTACACAACATAATGCATCTGTGCGGACCGGATCAGCCTCTCTCACCTCTGTGCAGGGCTCTGAGACTGAGCTGAGCGCTTCTGTGCAGCTCCTCCAGGCATGGTGGTCGGGTACAAGGATGAAATACGTTGTGTTGCTGGTGCCATGGAGCCTGATAGTGAAGCGACAGCTTGCTCTCTATATCCAGGTTTGACACCGCTGAGAGAGGACACAGACAGAACATTTTAAAGGGAATTTCTATGATGACTCGTATAAAAAAATAAATCTCAACTGGTCTGGTTGGTTCTGTTTTTTTAGGCAGTGTTTCACCTTTGTGTGATTTTATCCAATCATAGAAACATTATAACGTATCTCTTAACCTTATACACCCATGGCCATATGACCAACTAGCAGGCCTGGGGGAGAAATGAGCTGTGGGCCTGAGCTGAACCCCTAATATTCCTGCTCTCTTTGCATCCTATAACTAGTCTGTTACCCTCAAGAACTCTACAAGTATGGAGCACACAGCAGACTACAATTGCAAAAACTAAAAGGTTGTCTACAGTCCCACAAACCAACCTGTACTTCTTTGTTGGAACACTACCTGTTGCCAGGTAAGATGAATTTCAATTAGTCTGAGGTATTTAGATTTTAAACACATGTATTTAGGAATGTGCAGAATACAATTACATTATCAAATAAACTATTAACGGTCTCAAAACTATATATTTTTAGGACCCCTCTATGTGACAGGGCCTTGAGTTTAGACAATTAGGCTATATGAGTTCACGTTGCTTTAATTTGTATGCCAACATCATGTCTGTTCCACCAGCATCTGAAAGAAAACAACAATAAAGGAAACACTGAATAAGCTCTGATCCAGGCCAGGTTTTACAATGTACTACCTACAGGCAGAGGCCTCACACAAAAGCCAGTAAACACATGAAAATACACAAAACAAAGGGAAATAAGGACAATGATATTATAAGTTGTTACACAAAAAAATATTTAGAAATTTTGATGACATACTGTATCACAATCCTCTTTCTATATTTTAAATTCAAACATGAGACAAGGCCGAAACACGCCAGTAGATGGCAGCTAAACACCACTCACTGCAACTCTGCATACACCAGCATGCCACTGTACATTTCTTACAGTCATCCATGTTGATTGCCACAACAATTTAATATCAGAAAACACAAAAAGCCCTACTGTCATGAATGATGTACACCTGAGAGTCTCTAACTTTCATTTCCAAAGATTAAAACGGTTGATTTACAGATGAGGAGAGAGAGGAGTGAGATTATCCATTGCTCTTATCTGCTCTTATAGCACCTTTAGCTTTTATTATTAAATCTGTTTCCCCTCTTTTACCTCAGCATGCATAATGCAATTGTGCCCTTGAAAGCCACACTGTACATCAGTAGCCAGGCAACCTTTCATTGCTCATCAAGGCTCACATTGCAATTAAATCAGCGAGCTCACATCAGCAGCATCCGGCTGATTTAAACTACACGGTTAAAGAAGCACAAAGGGCCAGCTTATTGACATTAGATAAACAATTACACAGCGTTCTGTGATTGTCACATACAGATAAAGTTATTGTCTGTTTTGCTCACCAAACCTTGTGTCTTTAATGATTATAAAACACAACTTCAAAGACTGCATCTTTACAAACACAGTTGGCTGATGTAATTGTATGAATTGTAGTATCTGAACAGTATCTGAAATCTAAAGACAATTGAAATACATTTAAGATGGATTTCACCATAATGGCTAAGGGTGAAAAATCATATGATTTTTTTAAATAGATTGTTTTTCTTAGATGATTTTTTAAATAGATTATTTTTCTTTAGAATTTTTAACAATCATTCATCTAAATATTTTAGGCTGAAAGCAGAAAATACAGAAAATACATGTATGTTACTTCTTTACAAATGAAATAAATGTTAGAAAACAATTAGTTTTTAGAAATATCTCATAATATATTGTCTCTAGAAGTGTATTTTTCAACTTTTGTTTTTGTTAAAGAAGAAAAAGAAAATCACAATACTCAATACTATTGCATCGCAATACTTCTAGAATCGCAATAAATGAAAATCGCAATACTAATCAAATTGGCACCCATGTAAAGTGAAGGAAAATCGGGACAAAGCATATTGTCCCAGCCCTAGAAACGGCGTATGTCAATTTGGGAATTATTTTGCTTTGAAATTCTGGGAAGTTTAAGAAAATTCGGTGAGATCCTTGTGTTGGTTGCATAGAGCTAGTCTGTTCATGGTTGTTAAATTAGTGGATTTGATACTGTGGCTATACCAGGGGCGGATCTACAGGGGGGTAAGGGGGGGCAGCTGATCCCCCACTGTAGGGCCTTGCCCCCCCCAGCTACCCCCTAACTTTGGTGTTCAAAAAACTTTGCTTGTAAAAACATTGAAACAAACAATTAATTTATATTAATTCATAATAAATAATAATTGTAGATGTAATCTTAGCCCCCTGCCCTCAAATACTTAGCTACGTCCCTGCATCAAACGTGCAAAGCGGCGTTCACACATTCTGCACATTCGCACACACAGTGAGTCTGCTGCGGTGTGGTGACCCTGCATCCCGGCAAAGACCGCAGCGACCGAGCTGCCCCCCCGAGCCTCTGAAGGTGAAGTCAGTTTCCCCAAGTTAAAACACACGTTTCATGTAAAGTAAAATTTGTAATAAATGTAATGTCTGCTAAAGGCGAGTCAGCATCAACAACAGCGCGTCCATTACGTTTGCCAAAAGTCAAATTGCTCCCTCCTGGTTTGTAAGCGCATTCTGCTGTTTGATTAGTTTGATTTCAGTAAAGACAAGAAGAACATAATACAAAATATTACAAACTGGAATGTTTGAATTCATAACGTTTACAGAGGGTCGCCGTTTCGGTGGCGTTACGTTAAAACACACTACACAGTACTTGCTGAGACTTATCATTTGTATATGATTAGTTAAGGAGTACTACAAAATCCACTTCCTTTCACATATCATGGCAGTATGGCTGCACAAATTAAACCAGGCAACATCCTTTACTGTCAAACTGGGAAAACAACAAATACAACGGGATTAAGAAGGCTAGTCTAAACATAACTGATGTGTGCATGTAATAAATCTCTTCTGATTTTATGTTTTTTAGGCTACTTATTAGCTACAGGGCCCTACAGTCTAATGTAATACAAGAATAACAAGAGCTTTTCACATCTTGACTTTTGCAGGCCAGAGTAGCTGGAGATATTAGCTGAAGCCTAAAAGTGGGGATATTGCCAGCCAAGACAATTCTAAGATGTGCACAGGAGGAAGAGATGGAGGGAAATGAAGAAGGAGAAGACAGGAAACTGGAGAGACCAGGCAGGTCAGAGCAGGAGAAGACCACAGAAGGAGATGCAGAAATGAGTGAAAGAGAAGAGGGAAAGGAAGAATTGACTGTGAGGGATGAAGAGGAGGCTACAGGTTCAGAGAGAGGGACAGAGGCAGAGAGTGATCAGGAGGAGGCAGATGAAGATGACAGAGAGGAAGAGGAGGCTGCAGTTACCCCTGGACCATATGGTTGGTTTATATTCTCCTTAAATATAATATATATATATATATATATATATATATATATATATATGCAGTACAGTAACATAACATGTCGTGACATGACGTCTTTTCAGTTTTTGGCTATTTCCATTTCTGTTGTATATGTTATAGGGTTAGATATGTAAATATTTACATATACAACAGTTCACTCTTCTCAAGACATTTTACAGATAGAGTAGGTCTAGACCACACTCTTTAAGTTACAAAGACCCAACAATTCTCCAAAGAGCAAGCATTTGGTGCAACAGTGGCGAGGAAAAACTTCCTTTTGGGCAGAAACATCAGACAGATCCAGGGTCTTGGTGGCCGCTGCCGGTTAGATACAGATGGATACAGATATACAGATATAAAGAATTATGATTCATAATAATGGTAATTATAGTAACAAAAAAGATAATGGAACTATGACTAGAAATAATAGTTGTAGCAGTTTAGGGCATAGCAGTTTACGTATGGGGGTTCCCATGTACCGTCTTCCCCTGCCACCCTACCAAGATCTCTCGCTACCCCTTTGCCCCCCCCCATGTAAAATTTTCTAGATCCGCCACTGGGCTATACTACCTACCAGCCCACTTGTTTCCCTGATCTTTCTTCTTATCGTCCCTTTCTTTACTTCCTCTTTTATACTCTTGTTTTCTTACTGTCTTGCTGCTGCTAACTCCTCATTATTATAATTTTTGTGATTACATGTTTATTTACGTAACTGCAGCCTGGGCGACTGTACGTAAATGGTCTGCGGAGGATCTCAGCGCTGAGCCCCCTAATGCCAGATCCTGAAGCCTGCATGTAGCTACACTGCAGGCTTTAATTTGTTTCCGTGGTATTTCAGAATGATGATGAAACCATACCCGAAAAGAGCTAAGCTGAAAGGCCCAAAAATAAAGCTTCAAATTAGGTAGAGCCAAACCAGCATCTAATTTAGGCCGTTGTAAAGTGGTCAAACTAATCCTCCCTTGTTGTCCGGCCCAAACAAATTTAGATATTAAAGCATGAGCTCTCTTAAAATAATCCAGGAGCGGAAGAACTGATAACCTAAAAAACAAAAAGTTAAACTTGGGTAAAAACATTCATCTTAACTGTAGAATCCTCACCATTATCATCAACTTGTAGTGCTAAAACTGCATTATTCCAAATGTTCCCTGCTGCTTCATTCTGTGTCATCAAAAAAGATTATTTACTTCAAGATCCTCTCTAGACATGTTTAAGTTGCCTCCAAAAGAGTTGTGACGTCAAAAAATCATGATTTCAGATTTAAGGTGAGCAGCACAAAGAAACTTTCCTCCTTCAGCAGATTGATGTGAAAACACACTTCTCGTGTCAAACTCTGCACCTACATCATTTTGCACAGTGAGATTAAAAAAAAAACATCCAAGTGAAGTAGCAATGTTTTTGAGTGGAGGTAAGACTTAGAGATATGGTAGAATACAAAGTTCCATAAGATGTAGCTTTACAGTCTGTTGCCAGGCTGCAGCATCAACTTCGCTAAACAAATGTAAAAAAAACAAAAAAAACATCTGACTGTTCCACACAGGATGTTTCCCCTCTTGACCACTCGGTCCAGTACCTTGCAAGCCTTTCCTCTGGCAGCAACTCACAAAGCTCTAAAAATACTAAAACATAAACAATGCAGTCCTCAGTTCAAAGTTAATTATACAGAGAATCCAAAAGGAACACAAATCATATCCCAAAATATAATGCTCAGCAGCATGTGACAAAATCTAAATGTTTGTATTCAGCATCTTCTAGAGTTTCACCTCTTTTTCGTACCTGCATTGTCCCGCCTCGCTCTTGCTGTCCTGCATCTTTTCCTTCTCATCTGCATTCGATTGTAATGAAGCTTTTGCTGGGAGTTACCCATCGCTACTGTCCAGGACAAGACATCAGTGAGCACACGTACACACTCCTCTAACGGACACTCTGTCTGTCTCGCTCTCTTTCTGTCTTTCACCCATCATCACTCTCCTCCTTACTGTATCCCTCCATCTCTGCTTCCCCTCATCCTGAAATCTGCAGGTGCAGTGTCAGCAACTTGCAGTGTCATCATCAGGACTTGCATGCCAACAGCACCGAGAGAGGGGAGGAGAGGAGGTACAGCAAAAAAAGAAGGTAGAAAACACTATGTAACAAAGAAATGCAGTGCAATACACAAAAGAGAGTAATGCAGCAGTTTACAGGGGCCGACACTCTAGTGTTTCAAAGATTAAACCGAAGCAATGCAAATGTATGGTTACGTTCTGTATGAACTTTGATACAATTTGTATTTTGTGCTAAGAAATGTTAGATAAAGGATCTATTAAGAGAAAGGCACTATTAAGCTTCACATACTACACTAGGAATGATAGAATTCTGTCTCCATCTTTAGCAAAACAAAAAGATGTCTAAGAGGGTCAAATTAAATGTTATGATAAATAGTTGTACATAGATCAAGAGAGAGAAAAGAGATAGCAACAGAATTGTTGAACAATATGGATGAGAGGAGAGATGGTGAGAAACAAAGGGATGGATGAGGAAATTAAACAGTTTTATTATATATCAACAAGCTAGAATCTACTATGTTGTAGTGCCACCTGTGAATCAACATCAAAGTTTAAGTAAGTCAAAGTTGAACTAACCCTAACCCGCTTATACCATGGTCACTTGTCATATAACATTTTTTAAATAATTAATTTATATTTGAATTCGTACAATCAAAATCAGAAGTTTTTCCTAACAATAACTGTGTTTCCCTGGTTACGCCTGAGGGTTTGACTAATACCTGGAACAATCCCATAAGGTTCTTATGCAATGCAACGTTGTTTACTGCTCCAGTAAATAGGACGTACCTTAGATACGACTTGCCACCCTTAGCAACAGGAGATATTTATATAGTCTGCTCAGCTCATAGAAACCTTTAGCTCAGACAGCTACGAACCAGAAAGCTAACGCTACGCTAGCAAGATTCAAAGTCCATCAAATTGTGTACAGTTGGCAATCAATAAATATAATTTGACAGTATGGTTAACAGCAAGACAAGCTAGCTCTTCAGCCATGACATTGTCTCCAAAACAATATAAAGATTTTCATGAACAATATACATTGCAGTATACTGTCGGCCGCAGCCTGAAGTAGCAATCTGAACAGTGATCAGGATGTGACCTAACGTTATTCGCTGTGAAACAAAGTCAGTTCAGAGGTGCAAGAAGCATTTCTTGCAGCTTGTGTGTTAGCGGCATCATGTGGTGTTCAGAGGACGAGGCACTGAAGCACCACACAGCGTTGGAAATAAATCACATGTTCTTTTTCCTTTAATGTAGCGCATTCATTTAGAATGGTTAACAGTCAGTTTCACCAGAACTCCTTTAGTAGGTGTCCTATAACATTTTTAATGGACACCCTGCAGCCAATCAGAATTGAGTATTCACCCAGACCATGGTATAAAGGCAGATACTCATGGTGAGGAATCTAAAGGCGCTAATGTGCTCCAACTGAAATGTTTGCTGGTTGGTAAACAGTGTTTTAAACCCCCACCATCCACACTTCAACGTTCAACATTCATGCCAACTACACACCATGATTTACCAGGTGTGTGGACGTGAGAAAGTAGGCGGCGTTTGAACTTCTCTCTTAAGATCTCTTTCCTTTTTTACTAGGGTTGGGTACCGAAAACCGGTGCTAATACAGCACCGGTGCCTAAACGACCGGTATATACCGGACCGAATTGCAATGCAGATTTCGGTGCCTCATTTCGTGCATGCAACAGGAGCATCGCTGCACGTGACCCTAGTTAACACTACACCTGACAGCAGGTAACGTTAGCCTACTGTTAGCCAGCAGCTGGATTAAACACGGTTAAAATGCTGACAGCCAAACGGTGTAAAGGGTGTCTGTATTTTACTGTAGAGGATTCCAACAGCAGGACGTTAAGCAGTGTGCAGTTGCCGTTGTCGGAAAAACAACACAGATGTGGTGCATTCACTTGAAACTAGTAAGCCTCGTGGTGCATTCAAAGTAATTGTAAAATACCAGTGTTTCCCACACATAGGCTATTGTGTGGCGGTCTGCCTCACTATCAACGCAATATCGCACATTGTGTTTCGTTATTATTATAATTTTTTTAAACGCTATTTAAAATACGTTCTTCTGCATTTTCTTTCCCTGCTCGCCTCCGTCTCTCTGTCACTTGTTTCTTGCTCACATACACACGTACAACTCCTCCCACCGTGCGGTGTTGGTTTATTTAAAGCCCCCAACGTCACCTTCCAGGCACCGTGGCAATGGTTATGTTTACGGTTACGTTGAGGGTTAGTGCCTGTAAGGCGACGTTGGAAGCTTAAAACACCATCGATCCCACTGTGCACACAGCGTCTGTCTCCATCAAGGAGAGAAGACGGCTGGCGAAATTCACAAGTTCATGAAAGGTTGGTATCTATCTCGTGAACACCTTTACACAATCACACATTCGCAATCACCGACCTGACTCTTAGCAAACAAGCAATTGTGCCCGATTTAGAAAGTTAACTAGTGGCAAATTTGCGGTAAAATGCAGTTGGGTTGTCGAGGTCAAACACTATATGTAGCAGCTGTGAATCAAATAAACGTATTATAAATAATGTTATGTCATTTTTTACTCTTACACTGAATGTTTGCTGCTTCAATCAAAAAAAAGGCCTGTGTTGAGGATGAGGACCAGCCTGAACCGGAGGTATCAGCCTGAACAGAGCTGAACAGTCCGACCAGTGTAATTAGTTCTGTTATTAATTTGTTTTACAGTATTTTCAGGCTTCAACCAGTGAAAGACAGGGGAGAGAAAGACATAGATTCGTTAGGCATTGAAGTAGGAGATGAGGACATCCAACCATGAAAATGGTCCAATCACTTTTGTACTGGCCCGCCCAAAATACTATTTCTGCCTACGCCGCTGGATCCAACCCTGAGGTTTCATAGATCACTCAATACCACGACTGACCCCAGGGACGACAAGTTGTTTAAGGCCTCCCACAAGTCTGGTTTAGAGAACTGCCCCCCCGACCCGACACGGGGCGACACCCACCCACCGCCACAAGTTGCTTCCTAATCTGTGGGAAACACTGAATACCCAAACGATACACAATTATTTCATATGAACAACTGTGTGCAACACTATGGGTGTCTTCCAGGAGAGACAATCTGAAATTGTACACATTTTTCCCGTATTTGCTGCTAACAGAAGCTGATTCTCAGCCTACATCAGCCCAAGACTTCAGGTGTAAACCTGGTCCTCCAGTGCTATGTGTTTACCATATACTCCTGCCTTTATGAGCCGCTGAAATTCGGTTTGGTGATAGTGGACAGGCGTTTATGTTAATCAACCTGACCTAGGAAATTCACTGATAACATATCATAGTATGGGAAAACATATAGCTAAATCTTATTTGCAACAAAGGGACTTCATATAAACTTACAAACTAACAAGAAGTTACTAAGTATTTTTCTGCTGAAGCACTGCAAAATCAAGAAAGCCACATTGGCCGAAAATTTGTGAACTTGTATGTGGTGTGGTGTAAGGAGAGCCATCTCAACTAACAACTGTCAGTGTCCACGCAAACGTTTTAAGCGTGTGATGTACAGTTGGTGAGTTATTGGCTAAAATGTAAAATGGCCCAACTCCAGCCTCATCTGGCTAATGGGTCTGATTTTTATTACCTGAGTGATGCATGAGTTTTATCTGGAATCCTTGGCTGATGTAGGCTTTTATGGTTTCTGAGGTACACCAACGTGTAGGGGAAGAAGAAGAGAAATAAACAAGGAGACAGAGAACAAGAGCTATTCTAAAATAAAATTATGGTATGAGGGTCAGTTTCGGAACACAGCAAGCCAGTAAACCGCTCCAGCTCTTTTGTTATGCACAGAGGACACACTGTAGTATAAAAAACAGTGCCAACAAACTATAAAAAAAAAAAACTATCACAACCAGGCACAGTCATCTATCACATTTGCAATGAGAACACTGACTCTCCACATGTCACTGCTTTAATATTGCTCTTTCTCTTTCTGGCACAGCTATATGATTGTGTATCCCTCACTCTTACTCTCTGTGTGTCTCTTTCTCTCTCTCTCTGTCTCTCTCTCTGTGTCCCTCTCTCTGTATCCCTCTCTCTCTTTGTGTGTGTGTGTGTGTGTGTGTGTGTGTGTGTGTGTGTGTGTGTGTGTGTGTGTCTCTCTCTCTCTCTCTGTCTCTCTCTCTGTGTCTCTCTGTGTGTGTGTGTCTCTCTCTCTCTCTGTGTCTCTCTCTCTCTGTCTCTCTCTGTGTGTGTCTCTCTCTGTGTCTCTCTCTCTGTGTGTCTTTCTCTGGTCCAGACGTGAGTGAATGTAAGTCATTAGTGGAGAATGTATTAGGGTGTATCTGGGTCAGGCAGCACACTCCCTATGGCAGTAGCTGCAGAATCTTGTCATAGTAGACAGCTGTTATATAAGGAACACTAGCTGGTCAGTTCTGCAGAGGAAAAACTGTGCACTGCCTTTAACGGCTCAGCAGTCAAACCACGCACCACCTCATCTCATCAACACTAATAATATTCATTTTCAAGATTGATATAAGCAGTTCAATCTAGCAGAAACATTGTTCAAACTGTTGCAACTTTTGCACGAACAGCACTTACATTTTCAGGAATAATAGTTTTACATTAACTTCCCACTGGCTGAGCATAGTGGAATTCAACAAAATACGTAATCAAAGCTCAACATCCGCATGCACTTTAACCGTTTAACTTACATTTTCCCCCGTAAGCAGATTTAAGGTTGTTAAAAGGATCTTATTCCACACTGTCTAACAGTGTCTTCTTGTGTTTATAATGCATCACCATGTTAACTCTTCACTGAAGACTAAGAAAACCGGGAAATATTCTCAAGGGTGTTGTAGCTAGTCAATTTTTGCAGATTAACTTTCTATGCATACATTAAGTGATTCATTGACTAATCATTTTAGCTCTAGATGTGTACACTGTGAAATGAAGTATTCAAACTATTAGTGAAATATTACATCTCAAGACTTTTTTTTTATGAATACACCGTTCCATCAATGAAAATATTCTAGAAGAAAAAAGAAATTTAGCCTGACATGGTATTGGGACTTTTCTTCATCACACATAATTTAAGTTGATAATTAAACAACCTCATGCCCACAACACTGCAGTGTGTACAGAAAGTGACGTAAAGGTGATTAATTAGCTAAAATAGCATCTTTGAAAATGCATTGACTGTTGGGTTAGGGTGACTAAGTTAAGCACAGCATAACACAGACAGAATAATAACTATTGTTGTTGGTAGACGACAGTGAGCTTATAATTCAATTCAATTCAATTCAATTTTATTTATAGTATCAAATCATAACAAAAGTTATCTCGAGACACTTTACAGACAGAGTAGGTCTAGACCACACTCTATAAATTCCAAAACCCCAACAATTACAGTAATTCCCTCAAGAGCAAGCATTAGCAGTGGCTATTGCGACAGTGGCAAGAAAAAACTCCCTTTTAGGAAGAAACCTCGGCAGACCCAGACATAACATAACCCATAACATTGCCACAGGAGTGCCATCACCAGAGTGACACTATCATCACATTCCTATCTTGATTAAAAGTAATTTCACAGTATAAACAATGATAACAGGAGCTAAACAGGTAATGACAGGTTTTAAGGAATACACTGATGCTCCAGACGGTACCTTTGGATCTCACAGGGGCGCAGCCTAGACCCAGACAAGCCAAAGCCATGGTCAGCAGCTGTCTACTCTCTCTTCTTCTTTTCCTCCTTGTTGTCTTTCCCTGTCGCTCCTCCCTTTCTCCTGCAGACCCCTTGTCATCGGTCTCTCAATAACGCCCCCTTATTTACTCCTGCAGACCTTTCGAAACATTTCTGTGCATCTCAAACATCCAGACAAGCAACATCTGCAGACACAGACCCTCCCCCTACACCTCCTCACCCACCCACCTGCTGTCCCTGCTTTCTCCTCCCTTCAGCTGACCCAACATGTCACTCAACACAAATGTTTCTCCTTTTTCAATATGTCATGTGAATGTTTAACTTTTGCCAGGCCAAGAGCTACATCAAACAAGGTATGATGCACCTATGCTTCATCACAAAGTCAAACACTTCTCTGTCCTGTCTCTGTTGTGTCTATGAGTCACCCCCGTCCGCGGGTGTCAGATGGTAGAATCCTGCCACGGCGTGGCCTGTCCCTGACCATAATCTCTTTATGATGCAGTAATATGTTAAGGGAGGGCAGGAGGGGTTCAGCCACAAAGTATTAATGTATTAATCCACCACATGCTGGGAATATGTATCACATGTTCAATCCTTCTATTGCTGCCACCAAAGAATGATGACTGTGTGACACATACACTTCGACTGTGTGCGAGTGTGAGAACACCTGACTTTATGTTATATTTTTACAGTCAAATAGTCAAACCTTCAAACAATGACGCAGAAATTGGACATTTTGGATAATTTGAAAAGCTGGAAGCAAATTATTCTCTATCATGCAGTTTCCTCATCAAGAAAATGTCGTCTACACTGTTTATGAGGCGTCAACATCCCCATGCGGTTGCAAAATATACAGCATCTCTCACACACACACACACACACACACATAGAGAGAGAGAGTGTACGAGCACCCTGCCCGGTAATCTGCTGTAATCTGGAGCTCTGGCAGTTCACTGATTTTGGAGTAGAGCTGGCGTAGCCGGCAATCTGCTCGAGGAGCTTTTAGCCTCCCGCTGTGGCCGGGAACGACACAGACACATCGAAAATATCTGCACGCACACGCACACGCAAACCCACCACGTGTCTACACGCGTTTCACTGCAGTGTTAAACATCAGGACAAACGGAGGAGAACTCGCTGTGATTATTACATGTCAATGTACAGACGTTCCTTCTGGCTTATTTGCAGCAGTTTCTCTAAACCAGACTTGTGGGAGGCCTTAAACAGCTTGTCGTCCCTGGGGTCAGTCGTGGTATTGAGTGATCTATGAAACCTCAGGGTTGGATCCAGCGGCGTAGGCAGAAATAGTATTGTACAAAAGTGATTGGGCCATTTTCAAAAAGATGTAGAAGTAGCAAAAAGGACAAACTGAAAAAAACAGCAACAATTTTACCTTCCAACATACTGCATTACAACGGCAATAGCAGTACTGTCTACAACATGCTCAACCAACAAAGCTCAGTCTAAAAGGTTTGTACACAACAATATAGACAAAAACCTGTCAATTTTAACCTATTCAGGCTAAAATATATTTTCACTGGCAGAACTGGCAACTAAACGTGAACCCAAACAGCAGAGAAGGCGTTTACATACTGCATGACATAGAATAGCCTACATCAGACAGAAATGGCACATGTAACATATCCTTTGTGCATTCACAACAGCATTGGTGCTTCAGGACTTTGGTCATATCAAGAGCAGCAAATGCGCTACCAGCAGTAAAAGAAAATCAAAGAATGAAAACTTCCAGCAAAGCATTGTTTGAATTATGAACGATATAATGAAACGTGGCCAGCAAAGCGCCAAATCTTAGACAGTGTATTGAGTCCACGGCAGTGACAGGATCAAAGAAAACTAATAACTACGTTACTCACAGATAAGTTATCTTCTTATTTAATGTGGGCAAAACACAAACGCAATTTAGCTAGAAGCCATCATCAGTGTTCACGATTTCTTACTAAATAGGAAGGCTATTACTTAAAGTGCTCATATTATGCTCATTTTCAGGTTCATAATTATATTTTGAGATTGTACCAGAATAGGTTTACATGGTTTAATTTTCAGAAAACCCCATATTTTTGTTGTACCGTGTGTTGAGCTCTCTGTTTTAGCTACAGAGTGAGACATCACACTTCTGTTCCATCTTTGTTGGGAGTCGCACATGCCCAGTAAGTACTGCTAGCTAGTCAGTTGCAGAGCATGAGGGCGTGCCATGCTAGCAGCTAGGCTAGCATTATAGCGTGTGTTACAAAGTGACGCACGTTAGTCACGGAAGTAAAGACTGGACTACAATAGAGCTGTTTGGAGTTTTCTGTTGGAGATGGTAAGTCCCTTTGGGGTGGATGTTTCACTTTGTAAACCTATTACATGCACCAAAAAGATAAATAACACAATAAAGGAAAGGGAAAAAGCAAAAAAAGCATAAAATGAGCACTTTAAATAATAACGCAAGAAGCATGAAACACCTTTTACTTAATGTTACCTCTGTGAGGGCCAGCACTCCTCTCTCGCTGATGGGCTGTCAGCTCCGCTGGGGAAATGGCTGCACATGCTGCAGAAAAGCTTGTCCATATTTACACTGGATTCCATCCAAGAAAACTGTCCATACCACTTTAAAGAGAAGCCATTGTTGTTGCGGTAACTTTTAACAGTACATTGCTTAACACATCCATGGTGCATTGTCTAAAAAGCCAGCTAGCTAACATTAGCTGCTGAAGGCAGCCCAGAGAGTCTGCCTGTTGTTACCATAGCAACCAACTACATTCCAAAGGCTTCCTAAGTGTTTGATCCTTATTCTTTGGTTTAAACAGTTTCGTTTTAATCAGAAGAGAAGATACATTAAAGACACACAACTAGTTCTGTTACTATTCCTTTTTTTAACATACATTTCAATATTTTTCATAACAAAATTCATTTTGGTCAAACTTGGCTGGACGGGCCAGTGAGTAAAGTGGACTACGCGCCTGGCCGGATCACAGACCTTTCAACCGCATATGTGCTGCATCGTAGCCTCTTCGATAATGGCTTGTCCTGCCTGGGGAGCTTAGGCCGAATCACTCAATCAGTATCATCTTTTAAGTCACTTAAAACACATTTTTACAGACTTGTTTTTATGAAGGAATCCCGCTCAATACTTTTTTAGATTTGTATAAAATACCTCTATTCCTGCCCCCTCTGTTTTTCTCTAGATTTGTCTCTAGATTTGTGTCTGTGTCCCCCTTTCACACTAAATGAATAAATCATACTACCCCCATTCCCTTCTCCCATCCCTCTTTCCCAGCTGCACACCTGCTCTATTGTTCAGCCTCCCTCCTCAATCCCTCTGTTCTGTCCCTCTGACTGGCACAACATTCATGTTAATAACAAGTGTGTGTGTGTGTGTGTGTGTGTGTGTGTGAGAGAGAGAGAGAGAGAGAGAGAGACTGTTTGTTTTTATAATGGTTTAAAGCATTTCTGCAATGGCTAGCAGAGGTGAGTCACAACGTCTGACAATAAATACAAAAGTCTTTCTTATAGCACCCACCACGTCTCAGTGTATGGTAAAATATGTAGTGCTCCTGTGCTGCCCCTCAGTGGCGCAGCATGAGCAATACACAAAGTCAGAGACGATGCTGAATGTGTGTGTGTGTGTGTACTGAAAGTGCTCGGTGGATTTGTGATTGCTGCCATATGTTCATCACATTGTGTCTATATATTAAGACTGAAAGAAGTGATGATCCAACTGAAAAACAAGCCAACCGAATGTGTGCATACTGTTGTAAACATCTTAATGGAGAAAATAAGGTCATTACTCTGTGGAATGTAGTGGCTGGAAATCATCCATTCTCTATTTTCTGTTAAAGAAATAGTTTCACATTTTTATAAATGCACTAACATGCTTTCTTTACTTAGGCTAGTTAGAGAGATAAGATCACTCTCATGTCTCTTGTGTCATGTACTAACATATTTTTAAAGCTCACTAATCAATACGTTGTATCTCATTTGTTTAACTTTGGACTGAGACAGGCTCTCCCCCCTGCCTCCAGTCTTATAAAAACATTAACAGAACAAATCAAAATCCAACATTACATTTCTGTCAGTGGAGAAAAGCAGCAGCAGGAGATCAATGTTTTATTATTTCATGTTGTTGTAGGGCCTCTCCTTGCTCAAACGTTTGTGATGCTTCTCTATTTTCTCATCAATATTGCAGCATTGTTCCTAAAGAGGCAGTAATCAGGGAAGGAAACATGGAGAGAATAATAGAGTAGCCTGAAAAAAAATTATATTCTATTTTAATTGGTCAGTAGTAATTCCTTTATCTTTTTTCTGAACATTGTATTAGTTTGAAAACATGCAGACAAATTTGCCTGATATGCGGTCAGCCCTATGTTCCCTTAAGGGTTTCCCCAAAACTAGACCTTTTGTCCTGTGTTCCCTCAGCTCTATAGAGAGGCAAAGTCCCTCCCCTTCCGGTTGACCGCCATGGGACCTTAACTTGGAAAAAATATGAACGGGGGAATGGGGAAAGACAAATTATTTTTTGATCCCATCTGAATTGAGCCATGAATTACACATATGATGTTCATTAGTTTAATAGATAGAGTCAAGAAAGTCGCAGTTTATTCTTAAACTGTTGAAGTATAAGACTGTGAAAATACGTAATTAGAAAGACTACACACTTCATAGTCGCACAGATGACGTCTAGCTGAAGCTACGATGCCTGTGTGTATCGTACCGGGGATGTGACGTTACTCAAATCAGCAGCGGATCTCGCTTGTTCTTTTGCTTATCTGCTGAAAACACTTTACTGGATAAAACACATCAGGTGGAACAGAGCTAAGCTAGCTAGCTAGTGAGCAAGTTGAGCATCAAGCTAGGTGACGTAAATTGTGTGAAAATTATCTTTTAAACTGACAAACATCATATTTGTAATCCATGGCTAGGGCTGGGCGATAAAACGATAACGATATGTATCGCGATAGACACATAATCAATATCAATAGAAAATGCGGTTGATAAAACGTTCGATAACTTGTTTTTCTTCATCTAAAGAAACCAGAGGTTGTGAATCAAGTTTGGTTGCATGAACAAAGGCCCTCACTCTCTGGCAACCTAGCAACGTGGGGAGTGACACTCTAACAGCCAATCATGTAACAGTATCAAGTTTGGTTGCGCCACATCGCTGTCTCGTGTTCTTCAATAACAGAACCGGCGTGGAGTGGAAAGTGAGTGCCGCAGCGAGCGAGGAAATCGTTGATAAAACCATAGACAGTATAAAACAGGAAAAGTCAGTATGGCAGTTTTGGGGATTTTATAAGTCTGACCGTAGTCAGACCAATGTCGTCAGACCGTCGTCCCCACCAACACTGGTACGACCACAAACTTGTTTTACCACTTTAGCCGCGCTCACACTTTGGAGCACAGCCGTATTCGCCATCAACGTCCAACAACATCTGCAGCTGCAACACGGCACAAGCAGCAGACCACCATGGAGAGTCAGCGCCTTACTAAACGCTACAAAGAAATAACGGAGGCAGACATGCTGAGCACTGTCCAGAAGCCTGGTTACCAACCTAGCACTAAACCTGCAGAAAATAGTTTCTCAGGTTTCTTATATTTACTTTGCACTATTTTATGACACTTTATTAAGCATTTCTTACTTATTCTTTAATTTTGCACCTTAATGTTAAGAGATAATTGTTAAGTGTTCATTGTAATTTTAGACCTGTTTACATTTGAATTATTTGAGTGTTTTCCATGATTGTGTTGACATTTCTGCTTTTATAACTGAGGGGATTATAATCAGAGCAGGGTTAAGTTTAAAATAAAAATGTTTAAATTTAATATATTTTTCTCCTGGTCCTTATTTTAAATAGGTCATAAAAAATATCAATAATTATCGATATCGACCGATATGAAAAACTTATATCGTGATACAGTTTTCAACCATATCGCCCAGCCCTATCCATGGCTCATTTCAAACGGGATCAAAAAATAATTTGCCTCTCCCCATTCACTACCGTTCATATTTTTTCGAAAGATAGGTCCCATGGACCGGAAGCAGAAAGGCGTGACTTCGGCTCTCTATGTTCCCTCATTTCTATTAAATTCCCTCAGCCCTATGTTCCCTCATGAAATGTTCCCCCATCCATATTAAGGCCCTATGTTCACTCAAGGGTTTCCCCCAAATTAGGTCCTGTGTCCTGTGTTCCCTCAGCCCTATGTTCCCTCATTTCTATTAAATTCCCTCAGCCCACACAGGGGCCCCATGAATTTAAGCACACCCACACCCCACAGACACACAAACACTCACACACACGGTGTCAAACAGTGCCTGAGGTACCAGAGGTGTTGCAAGGGGTCTTTGGGTTTGGGTTAAAGGGATATTTCAGCGCCGGAAAGATGAATATGTATTTAAATTGGGTAATTTATGTAGTAGAAATGTGACATTTTCTTAGAAGTTGGTGTCTTCTAGACCGAGAAAAGCCAGAAAATGTATTTTTGGCTCATGTGGATGAAAGACAACAACTCCCAGAATGCACTTGCTTCGCTTCCCAACGAGGCCACTCCCAAGCCATGCCTAACGGTTACAGAGGGCAGTCAAGTCAAGTGGGTTTTATTGTAATTTCAACCATATACACTGAATATAGTGAAACAAAACATTTCACTGTGGCTCAAGTGGTGTTACACATTTAAAATGTATAAAAACAACCTGCTATAAAAACATTATATAAAAACAACATTACATAAAAATGACATATGAAACTTTTAGTGCACACACATTATAGACTATACATAAAGTGCAATTACTAATTAAATTTAAGACAGACAAGGGACAGGACAGACAACAGACAACTCACTGGAGCTCACTGATAGCTCCGTAAAATTCAGCTCACGTATTGGTAGCATTAGCGCTTGGTGGGAAGTAAACACAGAGTATAAACACAGCCGTGAATTTGCGTGGAAATGTAGAATGGTCGGCATTTAACAGTCACAAACTCCACCAGCGGTGAGCAGTCGTTGGATACAAGCACCCCATTTCTGCACCAGTCTAGTCGTGTTAACACAGCCCACCTCCACGAGTCTTACCCGGCAACAGAGCAGCATCTCTATCTGCTGAGAAGGCTACCAGGCCTGGTAGATGGATAGTGGAGTCCGGTACACTACAAAAACACAGCAGTCTCCGAACTTGCGTTGGGAGTTTCGTTGGATGTAGTCCAGTTTGTTGTCTAATGAGCGGACATTTGCAAGCAGGATGGATGGGACAGGTAGCCAGCTAGCATTAGCTTTCCACCTAGCTCGAACTCCTGCCCTCGTTCTGCGTTTCCGCTTTCTCGCACACCGCTTTCAATGTCTCCTTCCCCTTCTCCCACACCGCAGGCTAAGGTTCTGGTCTGCGTCGCGTAGTGTGTCGAGTATTCCGTCTGTAATAAACTTTCCTGCATATTCTCCGATCTGTACCAATGTATCCTGGTGGTACACGTGTGCGGTAGTTTGAATGCACATAATTACAAGGTTGCTGCTGAAAAAGTCTTTGCCAGACAAACATTTCATATTCTACTGCAGCAGCTGCTCCGGCCGCCTCTGTATTGCAGCTCGTACAGGTAGCCACGAGCATCGGATTCTCGCACCAGATCTTCAAAATCCCCTTCTGCCGTATCATCTTCAAAACTACCTCCCGTCATCGTGGTTAGCCTACTAAAGTATGAATTAATTACTCAGCTTTCTGTTTCTTTTTCAAGTTTGATACGGGACACTACTCTGAATCAGAGATTCATTTTCTCAAAACCTCATAATGGCGCAATACCTGTGTTACAGCCTTCATGGGGCAGAGTGGGGAACAGATCAACCATGCGATCTTTCCTTTTTTTATTTTTATTTGAGGAGGTCAAGAAGCAAAAAACTATTGAATAATTGTAAGGACATACAAAATCTGACAAGTGAGGCGTAGTAATTGCATGGTCGCAATAGGTTTTCTTTTCCTGCCCAACATTGTCTTCAGACAAGTAGAATTATCTTCATCCCAGATAACAGACTTTGACCTGCAGAGCTTCGGTTAAAGGATTAGTCAGGTGATATTCTACATGTTTCCTATTTTGTCATTAAAACCATGAAAAGACCAAAACCAACAATGAATTGATCCTACTAACAAGTATTGTATTTATAGCCAAAGTCTGATAGTTTATCCATGTGCTGTAGAGCTCCATTGTTGTCCAAATAAATAACCCTGAGCAGTGAGTCATGGTAGACAACTTCTGACACCGCATTTAGGACGCCTCATGACATTCCGACAAAAAGACTAGTGAGTGAAGAGTTTTTGCAGGTTGTGAAAGATCGTAAGCTAAGATTGGTCAGAGGCCAATTTATAGTCTGTCATGTGGCCAAGTCAAAGCAAGAATGTAGGACTCTATAATCGCCTAATCTGACCCAGTGACTATTTGAACAGACAAAAATACTGTGTAGTCTGAACCTTGCATTACACATTGTTGGTTTTGGTCTTTGCTTTCAATAAGAAAAATACATAACATTGCCAGTGTTATCCTTAAAGCCCACAAACAGCATAGTTCTCAACTAGCTCAACTTGAAGTAGTCATTAGGAGTTTACTATACAACACTACAGAAGGCGTCTTGTTTTCATCTCATAACATAACCTCTGACATCATCTCTGTTTAGACCAGCGGCAGGAAGGCAGGAATAAACGCCACTATCATGCCAGCAATGATGATGGCAGAGTATGTGTGTCTGTGTGCGAGTGTGTGTCTGTAAGTGTGTGTATGTGTGTGTGTGTGTGTGTGTGTGTGTGTGTGTGTGTGTGTGTGTGTGTGTGTGTGTGTGTGTGTGTGTGTGTGTGTAAATGCTTCATGCATGTTGGTGGAATGGCACGAGACAAGCCATCGCCCATGTTATTTTTAACTGTGTGTCTCCATGGAAACCGGCACATGCAGGGAGCAGGCTATCTCCTGCTGTGTATGTGTTGAGGAAGACTCCTACCGCTGGTCATAGTGTGATTGTGGGTGTACAGGTACATGCACATCTGTTTGTGAGACTATTTGTTTATTTTTTAATCCAGCCTTTCAAATTAAAAGCACGTGTGTGTGTGTGTGTGTGTGTGTGTGTGTGTGTGTGTGTGTGTGTGTGTGTGTGTGTGTACATGTCACATCTGAGAGCCTGAGATATTTATTTATTTATATAAAGAGCGAGAGAGAGAGAGAGAAACAGGGAGAGAAGGGAGGGGTAAGGGCTTCTGAGGCAACTGAGGAAACACCAACATGCTGTACCTGACAACAGAAGGCGGTCTGCTACTGCTAACCTCAACTTGAAATGACCCATTCTGGGCTGTGAGTTCACTAAACACATCACCTAACAAAGCTGACCTGCCTTGCCTCCTAGAAGCATGTCTTCTGTGACTTAGGTACCATTTTGCTGTGGTGGTGACACAATAATGTGATTTGTAGTGAACGGTAGATCATTCTCAATCCAGGAATAAAAAAAAATCAACTGGATGCAGTTGTCTTGTGGCCCTTCGTGCCTGGCATCATCAATACTGACGTTTTATTATTTATAATTATCGAATAAATGAGTCTACAGTGACTAAGACATACTGACTGTTATCAGGTTGTGGGGGAGGTTTATGTTGGGTAAGGACATTCTTCTATAGCTTTAGAAACCATCCAACAGTTATCAACTGAGTGAACAAAGTCGTTTCTATGGAAACAACTAAAAGATTAAAGCTGTGAGAGCGAGAGCCATGCCAGAGTGATTCCCATAATGCCTTGTGCCTGGGGATCTCAGGGAGAGAGAGAGAGAGAGAGAGAGAGAGAGAGAGAGAGAGAGCAGAAGAGGGAGTGTGTGTGTGTGTGTGTGTGTGTGTGTGTGTGTGTGTGTGTGTGTGTGTGTGTGTGTGTGTGTGTGTGTGTGTGTGTGTGTGTGTGTGTCAGCTCTAGATGTGCCGTGCTACAAATCCCCACTCTATTGTGACAGCTCACATGACCAAAGACACCAAAGTCAGCATCTTTGCACAAACACAAATATAGCATGTGCACACAGAAACTTGTTTTTGTCACTTAGGGGGATTCCTGGAAACTTCATGCACACCCTTAGCCTTTAGCCTAACATGAACCAAAACCTAACCTTAACCAAACAGCCATGCTAGCAAGCTTACAGTGACAATGCTAACATGCTGATGTTTAGCAGGTATAATGGTTACCATGTTCACCGTCTTAGTTTAGCGTGTTAGCATGCTAACATTTGCTATTCAGCAATAAACACAAAGTACAGCTGAGGCTGATAGGACTGTCATTATTTTTGCAGTGTTTGGTCATAAAGATCTGAACACACTGAGCTAGATAAAAAGTGAAGGGTTCACCAGTAAGTAAAATTCATCCTCCAGGGGAGCATGGATGTGTGCACCAAATTTCATGGCATCCTTATAACAGTTTCACAACATTTCACTCAAAACCACAAATTTGAACCTCAGTGTAGCGCTAGTGGAAAAGTCAAAGGATTACCAAAGTCATTAAGATTCATCCTCTAGGGAGCATAAATGTCTGTTCAAAATGCCATGGCAATCCTTCAAATAGTTGTTGAGATATTTCAGTCTGGACCAAAGTGGTGGCCCAACAGACAACCGACAGACAGACAGACAGACAGACAGACAGGCCGACCGACTGACATTGCCATCCCTAGATACAAAAACAAGTCTTAACCCCCTTCTTGTCCCCCAAACGGGTGGCGACAAAACATACGTGATTGAGTAAAACCTATTTTTGACCCCAAAATGTGAGTAATACAAGTATATATACACACACACACACACACGCACACACACACACACACACACACACACACACACACACACTCAGCATCACTGTCTCTAATTGGATCCTTTACTTCACTCTCACACTCTCTGTCTCTTTTCTCTTTTCCATCCAATCATCTATTTGCATCTTTTTTTTTGGATTTAATGTATGTGCCTCCTTCCTCCTCTCTCTCTCTCTCTCTCTCTCTCTCTCTCTCTCTCTCTCTCTCTCTCTCTCTCTCTCTCTCTCTCTCCCCCCCCCCCTCCCCCTGGGTGATGCCAGTGCTGTTGTCAGGCTGAAGCTGAAAGCAGCCAATCGTGTGGCTCTGTGCTGAGGAGCTCTGGGGTGATGTTAGGCAGTTTCATGCTTATACGATGAGCTTTGCCAAATGTAGGTCATGCTTCTCTCTCTCACTTTTACAGACCTACATATAAACCTCCTCACCCCCTTATACACACACACACACACAAACACACACACACACACACACACACAGAAAACAGATCACATCATCGCATAGGTACACACACCCATAGCCACAGACACACAAAAGTGTATTATTACAAATACACATGCAAACACACAGAATTCATCCCTCCACACACACTCGGTCTCACACAGGGTGGGGTGACACTCTGCTCTGCTCGGTGCTAACACCCTTAGCTGTTTGGTAACAACTGGTGGAACTGTTCCCAACAGGACGGATGGCTCATAAAATATTGTGATTCTTCCTCTGCAGCCAATATTACAATTCATGATTAAAAAAAAAAAAAGACTAAAATCACAGTATGAAACAAAAAAAACACTGCTGTCTGCTTCTCAACTCTCGTTGAACTGCTTCTGTCTGTGCTGCAGTATAGCACAAGCAGGATTATGATGTAAACAGCAGCCATAAGAGCCCGCAGAAGATTATACATAGACGATAAATCAGAGACCTGAATTGAGCAGTCTGACTGGATTTGGAAAATAATGCAATGTACGTACGTTGTTTTCAAGAAATGTATGTATTTTTATTAAATACTGGTACATGGATGAGCAGGGCCGTAGCCAGGATAACTGAGGTCATGAGTCTAAATTTCTGCAGCACAACCCCACCCACCTGATACATTTTTGATCTACCAACCAAACTCTAATATTTTTGAGTATTTAAAAGAATTGTACAATTTCACATTTTATCTATCCATGTAACTGTTAAGTTCTATTTTATATAAATGTTATATCCCTTTGTTATGATCATTATATATATATATATATATATATATATATATATATATATATATATATATATATATATATATATATATTTCTTTTTTTTTATAATAAAAAGTGTATCTATATCCAAAAGTATGGCCACATATGTTTGTGTACTTTGAGTCTGGGACTGTTTTCAATGGTTAGGGCTAGGCCCCTAATGCTACTGCATACAATGATATTTGATATGCTTATATATATATATATATATATATATATATATATATATATAGTATCTAAAAAGTTTAAAACAACCTAAAACGTTTAACCATACTACAACCCGTTCGCCACGTGCTTAAGACACCCTCATATGTCATACACCCTCTCTCTTTCTTTCTGTTTCCTTCCTTGTACTCTTCCTTCTTATCTTGATGTGATGAATGTCACAAAATCCTACATTAACGGCATAAACTGTTGCTTCAGGGAAAATACTTTCTAAAACTGCCATTAAGTATTTTGCACTGCGGTTCTGTATGGATTCAAAAGAGATACATTTATTTTTACATTGTTAAATTCATCAACAGGTTCAAACATGAACACTTAAAGTTCAACATGAATGTTAGCTGCTGTTAGCAGCAGAGGTAACAGAATGTTTAAACTCTTATTTGACTTCTCTTTGCAGTGCTCTTTATGGTTCTTATTATCTTATAAAGTTATGGATACAGTTAAAATATATTTCCAAAGTAAAAGTGCTTGTTCCATAGAAAAAAGCCCCTGTGACTGATACATTCTATTAGTGTCCACTGCTAACTATAGTAGCTACATGCTAGCGGCAGTAAACAGTGTCATCTTGGCTGCCAATTTGTTAAATTCTCTCTGGGTCACACTACTGCTGAAACATGTCCGATTGGGTAGTGTTTGGTTCAGAAGCCATTATATGCAATTTTTGACGGTAGAAAGTGCTGCTTTGTTCCATTACAATCTAACGTTAGCCTATTGCTAAATATTAAGTAGCTGCATGCTAACGCAAGATGGCTCTAATCTTGGCGGCCAATGCTGGTAATTTCTCCCCAATTTCGGGTCATGTCCGGTTGTGTAGTATTTGGTATGGGCCTTTATTGATGATTTTATACTGCTATATACTCTGTTGCAGTAGCTCCAGTAACTTACTAGCTAGTGAAACAACAGTGGTGGCTGCAGAGCGCAGATTCCAGGAAATACACTGGCCAATCAGAGAAGACTGGGCTTTGTCGGGAGGGGGGGCTTAAAGAGACAGGCGCTCCTATAGAGCATCTCATACAGAGGGTGAATACAGGTGCAGTTGCCATGGGCAGTATGAGAAAAATAAAGTTTTTTTTTATCATTAAAGCGTGTAAACATGTTCTAGTACAAACACCAAATGCAAGTATTATCCTGAAAATGCTATATAATAGTTCCCCTATTAACTAATAACCCTTTAACTTCTTTTGGCCTTTAACAATTATTTAAATTAAACCATCTGAGAAGTTTAGAAGGGAAATGTCGCTTTGGTGGAACTGCTAACAACTCACAGATATCTGAACTGTGAAAGTAGCCTCCAACTAGATACTGAATTTTTGAGAGGGGTCACAAGTCACAAAGACTGGCAACCGGTGGTTTAATCTTTAAAGATGTGTTTTATTTTAAGATGTTCATATTTTTTAAAATGTAAAATTTGGATCTGAATAGTAACTATAGCTGTCAAATAAATGTAGTGGAGTTAAATAAGTACAATAATTCCAGCTGAAATGTAGTTAAGTAAATATACTTATACTTAAATTAGTATAAAATAGAAATACTTAAGTCAAATGCAAGTACTTCAAATTTCTACTTAAGTAAAGTACTTGAATAAATGTACTTGGTTACTTTCCACCACTTGGGGTTAGTAAAAGTTGTAAAAACTAACAAAAAATAATCATTACTATATTAATGCAAACTGTGTCGCACCTCAAATTATTTGTGTGTGCTGATGTCTTTAGAGTATATTTATTTTTCGGACAAGATCTACTTTTGTATTGACATTTAGCTCTCATTCATGGCTTAAGGGGGATCCTTTCTTCTTATTGCTTGTTGTAGGATATGAATTAGCATTACACAGTGAGCTACTGACAAATACGCAGCCTCCCCTGACACACACACACACACACACACACACACACACACACACACGCAAACCAAGCTCCTCCTCAGAGAGGGAATCATTTCTACTTCCCTGGGTTGCGACTGCTAGGTTGACCTATTTTTGTCCAGACCTCTCTCTCTCTCTCTTTCTGTCTCCCTCTCTCGCTTACTCGCTCTAGCCCCATAATTCACCCTGCTTAATAATTCACTACAGCTTTATAAGCCTCTACTCTACTAAATGACAGGCTCAGGAAAACAACAACAGTTTTTACAGATGCATTTTGCAAAGCCACATAAATAGAATAATGTAAAAATATAATATAGAATGTGCTCTATGTAAGGTAGGCTATATATACGATGAATATATATATATATATATATATATATATATATATATATATATATATATATATTCATCACTCTTTGGAAGGTAACAGAGTGAGATACGAACATTGAAAGAAACAAAAATAATGGTGGTGGTGTTATTGTAAAACTGCAGTTTATTTG